>NW_001861349.1:0-973 GCF_000209125.1 Entamoeba dispar SAW760
GAATAACAAAAAATAATCTATAAATAGAACACTATTATTTTAATAATTATTAATATCTCAAATGTACTGCGTCAAGAATTAATAATAACTATAACAATTACTAGTACACTAAAAGTTATTTGATATTTATTACTTTTTATAGAAAATGATTTAATTATCAATAATTAATAAATTATGTTAGAATGAATTGTTAAAAATTATTTTATCTATACTGCGTCAAGAATTAATAATAACTATAACAATTACTAGTACACTAAAAGTTATTTGATATTTATTACTTTTTATAGAAAATGATTTAATTATCAATAATTAATAAATTATGTTAGAATGAATTGTTAAAAATTATTTTATCTATACTGCGTCAAGAATTAATAATAACTATAACAATTACTAGTACACTAAAAGTTATTTGATATTTATTACTTTTTATAGAAAATGATTTAATTATCAATAATTAATAAATTATGTTAGAATGAATTGTTAAAAATTATTTTATCTATACTGCGTCAAGAATTAATAATAACTATAACAATTACTAGTACACTAAAAGTTATTTGATATTTATTACTTTTTATAGAAAATGATTTAATTATCAATAATTAATAAATTATGTTAGAATGAATTGTTAAAAATTATTTTATCTATACTGCGTCAAGAATTAATAATAACTATAACAATTACTAGTACACTAAAAGTTATTTGATATTTATTACTTTTTATAGAAAATGATTTAATTATCCATTTATTCATTAATCATTAAAATGAATTGTTAAAAATTATTTTATCTATACTGCGTCAAGAATTAATAATAACTATAACAATTACTAGTACACTAAAAGTTATTTGATATTTATTACTTTTTATAGAAATGATTTAATTATCCATTTATTCATTAATCATTAAATGAATTGTTAAAAATATTTTATCTATACTGCGTCAGATATATACTATAACATTACTAGTACACTAAAGT
>NW_001861348.1:0-798 GCF_000209125.1 Entamoeba dispar SAW760
TTATATAACTTATAACATTTTATATAACTTATATATCCCTTTTTTTATCTTCCCAGTATTTTATGAATGTTATAGGGCTTGTGGCGCAATGGAAACGCATCAGACTACGAATCTGGGGATTGCAGGTTCGATCCCTGCCAAGCTCGTCTTTTTATTGACTAGATTACTTTACTTTAATCCCTTTCAACTTCTATAACCTTTATATTCTATTATATATATATTTCTTTATTTATATATATATATATATTTCTTTATTTATTTATTTATATATATCTTTATTTATATATCTATGTATGTATTTATTTCTATATTCCTTTATTTCTATATTTCTATATTTCTATATTCCTTTATTCCTTTATTCCTTTATTTAAAAAAAAACTCTCTATATAAAAACAAAAAGGTAGATTACCTGACGTTCCCATCTGTGTGAACATAATGGTACTGATCAGGCTCTAAGCATCTTTACTTCCGTGTTCGGATGGGAACGGGTGTATCCTACTTGATATGAACCTACCGTTATCCTACTTACTTATGACTATGACTATCATATATTTTCTTATATTATTATATTATTATATGACTATGTACTTTTATTATTATTCCTAGTCTGTTTATTTTATATCTTATCTTTCTTATGTCTTTTATATATCATATCTATATCTATATCTATATCATATCTATATCATTTATATAACTTATATCATTTATATAACTTATATCATTTATATAACTTATAACATTTATATAACTTATAACATTTATATAACTTATATATCCCTTTTTTTATCTTCCCAGTAT
>NW_001861346.1:0-908 GCF_000209125.1 Entamoeba dispar SAW760
TAAATATATATATATATATATATAACACATAAAATTTAAGATATAAATATATGATAGTGTAAGATAATGATATAAAAGTACGACAATGGCAGGATTTGAACCTACGCCTCCATAGGAGAAGTGATTTCGAGTCACACGCCTTAGACCACTCGGCCACATTGTCATTAACCTTTAAATATAGAAAGGAAAGTGGTATAAAAGTCTAATAGATTATAGAAAGTGGTATAAAAATCTAATAGATTATAGAAAGTAGTATATAAGTCTAATAGATTATAGAAAGTAGTATAAGAAAGTAAGAAAATATAGGAAGGTAGTATAAGACTCTAATAGAATATAGAAAGTGGTATAAGACTCTAATAGAAACATACTAGATGATACAAAAATATAGAATATAGACAAGTATAAATATATAGAGAATAAAGATAAAGAGTAAGTGTGGTAGGATATGAACATAATAACATATCTAGTATAAGTAGTATACATAAAATAGATAAGTAGAGGAAAAGTATAAAGGATATAGTTATAGTAGTTATAGAATAAAACATATAGAAAAGATATAAAGTATAAAGTATAAGGTATAAGATATAAGATATAAGGTATAAAGTATAAGGTATAAAGTATAAGTTATAAGAGTATAGTATAGTATAGTATAGGTGGAAGTATAGTAGGAATATACTATTAAAAGATGCAAGAGGTGGGGTTTGAACCCACGCCTCCGAAGAGATCCGTACCTGAAACGGACGCCTTGGACCACTCGGCCACTCTTGCTATTACCTTGAAGGAAATAGAAAGTAGAAAAACAAGAATAGTAATAAACATGATAGAATAGTAATAAACATGATAGAATAGTAAGGTGAATAGTCATATAGAATAATAAATAGATAGAATAGGGAAGTAGTTTTGTCATA
>NW_001861345.1:0-983 GCF_000209125.1 Entamoeba dispar SAW760
ATATGTTTATATGTATATATGACTATATGACTATATGTTTATATGTTTATATGTATATATCACTATATACCTATATGTTTATATGACTATATGTTTATATGACTATATGTTTATATGTTTATATGTTTATATGTTTATATGTTTATATGACTATATGACTATATGTTTATATCACTATATCACTATATGTTTATATGACTATATGACTATATGACTATATCACTATATACTATGAACATATATGTGCTGTTATATCCTTTGTGATGGCTTTGTAGTTAAGTGGTAAAATACCCGCTTTGGGTGCGGGTGGCCCGGGTTCGATTCCCGGCGAAGCCCTTTTTACCACTATATCTCTATACTTTAACTACCTAGACTCTAATTTCTACTTATATTATGTTATATTATCTATTCTTATCTATTATTAACTATTCCTATTTATCTATTATATTTATTATATTTATTATTATTATTATTATATTTCTTATTATTATTATATATCTTATTATCTATACTTATGTATTATTACTTATTTTATATCATAAGTATTTTATACTTTTATACTTTTATACTTTTATACTTTTATACCTTTATACCTTTATACCTTTATACCTTTATACCTTTATACCTTTATACCTTTATAACTTATTCCTTTATTACCTTATTACCTTCTATGTATACTTTATCCACTTAGTGTTTACTTATTCTTATATATTATGTTTATATACTACCCACTATTCTGTATTATCCCTAGACTCTATGTATATCACTTAGTGCTTATATTCTACTTATATTCTACTATATACATCTATCTTTTTAACTTCTACACTATTCCTTGTACTTTTATACCTATATCACTATATCATTATATGTTTATATGTATATATGACTATATGACTATATGTTTATATGTTTATATGTATATATCACTATATACCTATATGTTATATGACTATATGTTTATATGACTATATGTTTATATGTTT
>NW_001861344.1:0-959 GCF_000209125.1 Entamoeba dispar SAW760
TAATTATGGAAATCCATTTAACATTTAACGAAATGAGTGAAATAGTATTTCTAGTGGTGGTATTACACGTTTGACAAAGTCTCCCACCTAGCTATACCAAAAAATCGATTTCACATGATAAATTAGAGTCAAGCTCAACAGGGTCTTCTTTCCCCGCCGTTCCAATCAAGCCCGTTCCCTTGACTGTGGTTTCACTAGATTGCAGATAGGGACAGTGGGAATCACGGTGATCCATTCATGCGCGTCACTAATTAGATGACGAGGCATTTGGCTACCTTAAGAGAGTCATAGTTACTCCCGCCGTTAACCCGCGCTTAAGTAAATTTCATTACCTTGACATTCAGAGCACTGGGCAGAAATCACATTCTGTAATGAACCTTTTAGATTTATCAGAATGCTATGTTTTTATTAAACAGTCGGATTCCCCTAACCTTTAAAGTTCTGATTCGATTTTAATCCTTTTACAAGGAAATCACCAGAGCTACTCTTTCTTGCTAACTTACAGAGCTATGTTGCCGACTTCCCTTACCTGCGTTATTCTATTTAACTAAAGATTTTGCTTCTTGGAGACCTGTTGCGGTTATTAGTACGAGCAAAAGAATTCTTTAATTAGCTTTATGCTAAGATTCCCTTTAATTTTTATGAAGACTGCAAAAATACCACAATTCAATCATATGTTGAATTTCTTACAAAGCCAATAAATTCCACTTCTCTGATTGATTCATTTCAGTGGAGTTTACTTTTGTTAAGAAGAAAAGAGAACTCTTCCGTAGATTTTCACACTCCATTTTAAAGTTCATGATATGTTACCATTTTATTCGATTTAATCTTATTTCTAAGATTTAATCATTAATTCTCTTGATTAAGAACTATTAATCTTATTCCCTTTCAATCCTTATATTGACTATATGTCACTTATATATTTCTTAAGGATTTCCATCTGTAATTAGGATCGATCA
>NW_001861343.1:0-1025 GCF_000209125.1 Entamoeba dispar SAW760
ACATTGTTTCTAAATCCAAGTATATCAATACTACCTTGTTCAGAACTTAAAGAGATATCTTGAGTTTATGGACTTCAGGGGGAGTATGGTCACAAGGCTGAAACTTAAAGGAATTGACGGAAGGGCACACCAGGAGTGGAGCCTGCGGCTTAATTTGACTCAACACGGGAAAACTTACCAAGACCGAACAGTAGAAGGAATGACAGATTAAGAGTTCTTTCATGATTTATTGGGTAGTGGTGCATGGCCGTTCTTAGTTGGTGGAGTGATTTGTCAGGTTAATTCCGGTAACGAACGAGACTGAAACCTATTAATTAGTTTTCTGCCTATAAGACAGAAATGTTCGCAAGAACAGGTGCGTAAGTACCACTTCTTAAAGGGACACATTTCAATTGTCCTATTTTAATTGTTAGTTATCTAATTTCGATTAGAACTCTTTTAACGTGGGAAAAAGAAAAAGGAAGCATTCAGCAATAACAGGTCTGTGATGCCCTTAGACATCTTGGGCCGCACGCGCGCTACAATGGAGTTACTAGAGAGCATTTTATCATTTACACCTTATTTATTAGGCTATGTCTAATAGGTAGGGATAGTAAGTGGTGTACCGAGATTGAAATAGTTAAGGAAAACTCAAAAGAACGTACATGACAGGGATAAATGATTGGAATTATTTGTTTTGAACGAGGAATTCCTTGTAATATCGAGTCATTAACTCGAGATGAATACGTCCCTGCCCTTTGTACACACCGCCCGTCGCTCCTACCGATTGAATAAAGAGGTGAAATTCTAGGATTCTGTCTTATAGATAGAAAAATGGATTTAAATCTCCTTATTTAGAGGAAGGAGAAGTCGTAACAAGGTTTCCGTAGGTGAACCTGCGGAAGGATCATTAAAAGAAAAGAAATAATCTTTTAAAATAAAACAAGAAATTTATAGAATAAGATAATCTACAAAGAAAATAATAAAAGTAAGAATAAAAGGATTAGAAATATAGAAGGAAAGAAAAAGTATAATAAAATATTACT
>NW_001861342.1:0-1027 GCF_000209125.1 Entamoeba dispar SAW760
GTGTACTAGTAATTGTTATAGTTATTATTAATTCTTGACGCAGTATAGATAAAATAATTTTTAACAATTCATTCTAACATAATTTATTAATTATTGATAATTAAATCATTTTCTATAAAAAGTAATAAATATCAAATAACTTTTAGTGTACTAGTAATTGTTATAGTTATTATTAATTCTTGACGCAGTATAGATAAAATAATTTTTAACAATTCATTTTAATGATTAATGAATAAATGGATAATTAAATCATTTTCTATAAAAAGTAATAAATATCAAATAACTTTTAGTGTACTAGTAATTGTTATAGTTATTATTAATTCTTGACGCAGTATAGATAAAATAATTTTTAACAATTCATTTTAATGATTAATGAATAAATGGATAATTAAATCATTTTCTATAAAAAGTAATAAATATCAAATAACTTTTAGTGTACTAGTAATTGTTATAGTTATTATTAATTCTTGACGCAGTATAGATAAAATAATTTTTAACAATTCATTCTAACATAATTTATTAATTATTGATAATTAAATCATTTTCTATAAAAAGTAATAAATATCAAATAACTTTTAGTGTACTAGTAATTGTTATAGTTATTATTAATTCTTGACGCAGTATAGATAAAATAATTTTTAACAATTCATTCTAACATAATTTATTAATTATTGATAATTAAATCATTTTCTATAAAAAGTAATAAATATCAAATAACTTTTAGTGTACTAGTAATTGTTATAGTTATTATTAATTCTTGACGCAGTATAGATAAAATAATTTTTAACAATTCATTCTAACATAATTTATTAATTATTGATAATTAAATCATTTTCTATAAAAAGTAATAAATATCAAATAACTTTTAGTGTACTAGTAATTGTTATAGTTATTATTAATTCTTGACGCAGTATAGATAAAATAATTTTTAACAATTCATTCTAACATAATTTATTAATTATTGATAATTAAATCATTTTCTATAAAAGTAATAAATATCAAATAACTTTTAGTGTACTAGTAATTG
>NW_001861341.1:0-808 GCF_000209125.1 Entamoeba dispar SAW760
AATAAAGTAAGATATTAAAGGTATATAAAGTATAAAGGATATGATATATGATATATAATATAAAGGATATAATATATATAATAAATAATATATATATATATATAATAGGTGTATAAAAAGTGTAAGGATAATAAGTATATAAGTAAAATATGGTAGAGGTATATATATATAAAAGAAAGGATAAAATATAAGAAAGAATAGTTATAGTTATATATATATAGTTAGATGTATAAAGGTTGATATAATGATAGTTATATAATAAAAACAGAAAATACATACATACATAAATAAATATATATATATAGGTTCATATAATAATAGTACTCAGATTGACAGTGTGGCCGAGTGGTCTAAGGCGATTGACTTGAAATCAATTATCCTCTGGATGCGTAGGTTCAAATCCTGCCACTGTCGTACTCTTTTTATAAAGAATATAAATAATATAGTAAAAAAGAAATATAATAAATAAAAATAAATATATATAAGAAAGGAATAATATATATTTTATTGTAACAAAAAATAGTATAATAAATAGTCATATATATACTTATAAAAAGAAATATTATAGTATAAAAAGTGAACTCTTCAACGGGGATTCGAACCCCGGTCTTTCACGTGACAGGCGAAGATACTAACCAGCTATACTATTGAAGACTTCTAATAAATTAGTATAAAAATGGGGGGAGTACTGTAAAGTAAGATAATTAAGTAATAAAGGAATAAAGGAATAAAGTAATAAAGGAATATAGGAATAAAGTAATAAAGGAATAAAGGAATAAAGTAATATAGAATAAAGTAATAAAGAATA
>NW_001861340.1:0-992 GCF_000209125.1 Entamoeba dispar SAW760
AACTATATAAAAGTAATTAGATGACAGAACAGATTTAAATAATATAAGTTTGTTTTTTAGTATAATTAGTAAATAAAAAAGAAGTCAAAAGTAGGAGAATAAAGAAAGGAAAAATGGATATAAATACAAAAGAGAAGTAAGAATAAAGAATCCTTCCTTTTAAAAAGGAAGAAGAATAAAATATCTGGTTGATCCTGCCAGTATTATATGCTGATGTTAAAGATTAAGCCATGCATGTGTAAGTATAAAGACCAAGTAGGATGAAACTGCGGACGGCTCATTATAACAGTAATAGTTTCTTTGGTTAGTAAAGTACAAGGATAGCTTTGTGAATGATAAAGATAATACTTGAGACGATCCAATTTGTATTAGTACAAAGTGGCCAATTTATGTAAGTAAATTGAGAAATGACATTCTAAGTGAGTTAGGATGCCACGACAATTGTAGAACACACAGTGTTTAACAAGTAACCAATGAGAATTTCTGATCTATCAATCAGTTGGTAGTATCGAGGACTACCAAGATTATAACGGATAACGAGGAATTGGGGTTCGACATCGGAGAGGGAGCTTTACAGATGGCTACCACTTCTAAGGAAGGCAGCAGGCGCGTAAATTACCCACTTTCGAATTGAAGAGGTAGTGACGACACATAACTCTAGAGTTGAGTAAAATCAATTCTTGAAGGAATGAGTAGGAGGTAAATTCTCCTACGAAATCAATTGGAGGGCAAGTCTGGTGCCAGCAGCCGCGGTAATTCCAGCTCCAATAGTGTATATTAAAGTTGCTGTGATTAAAACGCTCGTAGTTGAATTAAAATGTGATTTTATACATTTTGAAGACTTTACATTAAGTGAAGTTTCTAGAAATGTTAAATTAAAATCAAAGAAGAGACAATTCAAGTAATTGAGTTGTCATTACTTTGATAAATAAGTGTTTAAAGCAAACATTATGTTATGATATTCAGCATGGGACATGCTGAGGAGATGTCAT
>NW_001861339.1:0-775 GCF_000209125.1 Entamoeba dispar SAW760
GTCATAAGTAAGTAGGATAACGGTAGGTTCATATCAAGTAGGATACACCCGTTCCCATCCGAACACGGAAGTAAAGATGCTTAGAGCCTGATCAGTACCATTATGTTCACACAGATGGGAACGTCAGGTAATCTACCTTTTTGTTTTTATATAGAGAGTTTTTTTTTAAATAAAGGAATAAAGGAATAAAGGAATATAGAAATATAGAAATATAGAAATAAAGGAATATAGAAATAAATACATACATAGATATATAAATAAAGATATATATAAATAAATAAATAAAGAAATATATATATATATATAAATAAAGAAATATATATATAATAGAATATAAAGGTTATAGAAGTTGAAAGGGATTAAAGTAAAGTAATCTAGTCAATAAAAAGACGAGCTTGGCAGGGATCGAACCTGCAATCCCCAGATTCGTAGTCTGATGCGTTTCCATTGCGCCACAAGCCCTATAACCTTCATAAAATACTGGGAAGATAAAAAAAGGGATATATAAGTTATATAAATGTTATAAGTTATATAAATGTTATAAGTTATATAAATGATATAAGTTATATAAATGATATAAGTTATATAAATGATATAGATATGATATAGATATAGATATAGATATGATATATAAAAGACATAAGAAAGATAAGATATAAAATAAACAGACTAGGAATAATAATAAAAGTACATAGTCATATAATAATATAATAATATAAGAAAATATATGATAGTCATAGTCATAAGTAAGTAGGATAACGGTAGGTTCATATCA
>NW_001861338.1:0-713 GCF_000209125.1 Entamoeba dispar SAW760
TTGGAATTTAGATATTATTTTAACTACTGGAAATGCTAAGCCAGTAGAAAAAGAAACTAGAACTACAGTTTATAAAAGAAATATTGATGAAACATATATTCTTAAAATGAGAACATCTGTTCAAATTTTTAGAGAAGTTAATAATAAATATCCAACATTCCCATTCTCTCTTGGAATGCTTGAAAATGAATCTAAAGCTAAAATGGGAATTATTGAAATGGCAAAACACGATTTAGTTGATGCTTATACTGTTGTTTATGAAAAGACTGGATTAGTATCTCAATTTAAAGCAACAATTATTGTTACTGAAAATGGTCCAAAAGTATTAACTCCAATTGAAGCTCCAGCTTTCATTAAGAAGAACTGAGTGTGATTTGTTATCAAAAATGTTTTATTTTTTCTTTTTTTTTTTTTTTTAATTTAAAATAAAATAAAATGATTTTAATTATGTACTAAATTCAAATAAGCTGATAATCCATGTAGAGATGATGTAAAAGTAGTATTATGTTGAAGTTGAGGAGGTGGAAGAGGTTGTAATTCACCAGAAATAATTAAATTAACTAATTCAGAATCTGAAGAAAATAAGTTATGAGATAATAAAGAATTAACATAAAATGGAGCAATAATTTCATCTAAACTTTGTTTTAAATTTGATTTAAATATTGAATTTTCAAATTCAGTTAATAATTGTCTTTCCATTGAAGGATTTTCCC
>NW_001861337.1:0-952 GCF_000209125.1 Entamoeba dispar SAW760
AAGTACTGTGAAGGAAACTTAAAAGAACTTTGGAAAAAGAGTGAAAAGAGCTTGAAAGAGTAATATGTGAACGGATAATTTATAAGAAAAATAGTAGAATGTATTATAAATAAAAATATAAAAAGATTAGATATATAAGTAGTATATTTAATAAGATTGTATTGAAATTTGTAATATAGGAAATTATTAAGAGCAAGAGAATTATTTCATTTATAGTGATTATTAATAAACGAGAATATTAAGAGAAATCTTAGTATTTAATTGTGAATTAAAAGTAAAAATCCAATAATAATGGAATGATAAAAGCTATTTAAGGTAAGATTAATACATTTAATCCCGAGAATAGAAACTCTTGAAGAAGTAAATTATCTACCCGTCTTGAAACACGGACCAAGGAGTCTAACATGGATGCGAATGAGAATAGCAGGAAAGCTATAACATGAAGAGAAAACGAAAAACTATGAGAGTGTAGAAATACATTTAGCAATAGTATCTTTCAATAGAAGAAGTAAATATGTTAGGACCCGAAAGATGGTGAACTATACTTGAACGGATTGAAGCCGAAGGAAACTTTGGTGGAAGATTCACGCAGTGTTAACGTGCAAATTACTTGTCATATTTGAGTATAGGGGCGAAAGACTCATCGAACTATCTAGTAGCTGGTTCCACCTGAATATTCCCTTAGGAAGGTCAAAGTATTAATAGTATTGATTGGTAAAGATAATGATTAGGTGTAATGGGTGAGTATTTTCACTCAACATCTTGTCAAACTATGAATAAACAAAGAAGAATTCTCAGTGTTAAATACACTTCAGGAATTTAAATATAAACATACTTTGAATCGGCCAAGTCTGGTAAGCAGGACTGGCGATGCGGGATGAACCGAACGTCGAGATAAAGTGCCAAAAGAAACATAACGAGTACCACAAAAGTATTCATTCATATTGACAAT
>NW_001861336.1:0-907 GCF_000209125.1 Entamoeba dispar SAW760
CGATTTTATCCTTTTACAGGAAATCACCAGAGCTACTCTTTCTTGCTAACTTACAGAGCTATGTTGCCGACTTCCCTTACCTGCGTTATTCTATTTAACTAAAGATTTTGCTTCTTGGAGACCTGTTGCGGTTATTAGTACGAGCAAAAGAATTCTTTAATTAGCTTTATGCTAAGATTCCCTTTAATTTTTATGAAGACTGCAAAAATACCACAATTCAATCATATGTTGAATTTCTTACAAAGCCAATAAATTCCACTTCTCTGATTGATTCATTTCAGTGGAGTTTACTTTTGTTAAGAAGAAAAGAGAACTCTTCCGTAGATTTTCACACTCCATTTTAAAGTTCATGATATGTTACCATTTTATTCGATTTAATCTTATT
Organism: Entamoeba dispar SAW760; assembly: GCF_000209125.1. NCBI lineage: Eukaryota > Evosea > Mastigamoebida > Endamoebidae > Entamoeba > Entamoeba dispar. The sequence goes on from NW_001861336.1 coordinate 386, forward strand.
TCTAAGATTTAATCATTAATTCTCTTGATTAAGAACTATTAATCTTATTCCCTTTCAATCCTTATATTGACTATATGTCACTTATATATTTCTTAAGGATTTCCATCTGTAATTTAGGATCGATTCACCCTAATCCAAGTAATGTTGTTTAGGAACCTTTCTCCTCTTCAGTTCTAAGATGTTTTTTTCCTCTTCTTAGTATTTGCTACTACCACCAAGATCTGCACTAAGGACAGTTTCAATCTAAATTACTTTAAATCTTTACTACTTTTGTTGTCCTTACGCCATTTCGTTTCCTTACTCGTTAAAATGTCTTCATTTTAACGGTCGAGTATCAGTTAAGAAATTATAATGCCATCCATTTTCAGGACTCATTCATTCGATAGGTGAGTTGTTACACATTCCTTAGCGGTTTCCGACTTCCATGGCCACCGTCCTATTGTCAATATGAATGAATACCTTTTGTGGTACTCGTTATGTTTCTTTTTGGCACTTTATCTCGACGTTCGGTTCATCCCGCAT
>NW_001861335.1:0-412 GCF_000209125.1 Entamoeba dispar SAW760
AACCTCACCATTTCTGATAAAACTTTATTTTTTGGAGGTTCCATATAAAGTTACTAGATACGTAGTACTTTTTATTAAAATCAGACGCATTTAACTTCTTTCGTGTAATTTAGACAGAAACATGTCAAAAATTATCTCAGATAGAAAGCGACCAGAATTAATAATTTTTATCTTTTTGTAGAGTGCATATTAATGTGATTAATACTTAGTACTTTTTATTAAAATTGACGACATTTAACTTGTTTCATTTGGTTTAGATAAAAATAGAATAAATTAATATCTCAAATACATGACGATCACAATTAATAATTTTTATCTTTTTGCAGAGTGCTTTTGAAGATAATTGATATATAGTACTTTATATTAAAATCATAAAAAGTGCACCTTTTTTCAACAAATTTGTTGAATTAAT
>NW_001861334.1:0-995 GCF_000209125.1 Entamoeba dispar SAW760
ATTTCTTTTCTTTTATGATCCTTCCGCAGGTTCACCTACGGAAACCTTGTTACGACTTCTCCTTCCTCTAAATAAGGAGATTTAAATCCATTTTTCTATCTATAAGACAGAATCCTAGAATTTCACCTCTTTATTCAATCGGTAGGAGCGACGGGCGGTGTGTACAAAGGGCAGGGACGTATTCATCTCGAGTTAATGACTCGATATTACAAGGAATTCCTCGTTCAAAACAAATAATTCCAATCATTTATCCCTGTCATGTACGTTCTTTTGAGTTTTCCTTAACTATTTCAATCTCGGTACACCACTTACTATCCCTACCTATTAGACATAGCCTAATAAATAAGGTGTAAATGATAAAATGCTCTCTAGTAACTCCATTGTAGCGCGCGTGCGGCCCAAGATGTCTAAGGGCATCACAGACCTGTTATTGCTGAATGCTTCCTTTTTCTTTTTCCCACGTTAAAAGAGTTCTAATCGAAATTAGATAACTAACAATTAAAATAGGACAATTGAAATGTGTCCCTTTAAGAAGTGGTACTTACGCACCTGTTCTTGCGAACATTTCTGTCTTATAGGCAGAAAACTAATTAATAGGTTTCAGTCTCGTTCGTTACCGGAATTAACCTGACAAATCACTCCACCAACTAAGAACGGCCATGCACCACTACCCAATAAATCATGAAAGAACTCTTAATCTGTCATTCCTTCTACTGTTCGGTCTTGGTAAGTTTTCCCGTGTTGAGTCAAATTAAGCCGCAGGCTCCACTCCTGGTGTGCCCTTCCGTCAATTCCTTTAAGTTTCAGCCTTGTGACCATACTCCCCCTGAAGTCCATAAACTCAAGATTTCTCTTTAAGTTCTGAACAAGTAGTATTGATATACTTGGATTTAGAAACAATGTTTCTTCATCTTTGTACATCTGAATTTCATCCAATCCTTGGTTGACATCGTTTATAGTTAGGACTACGACGGTATCTGATCGTCTTCGATCCC
>NW_001861333.1:0-937 GCF_000209125.1 Entamoeba dispar SAW760
TTATTTTATCTATACTTGCGTCAAGAATTAATAATAACTATAACAATTACTAGTACACTAAAAGTTATTTGATATTTATTACTTTTTATAGAAAATGATTTAATTATCAATAATTAATAAATTATGTTAGAATGAATTGTTAAAAATTATTTTATCTATACTGCGTCAAGAATTAATAATAACTATAACAATTACTAGTACACTAAAAGTTATTTGATATTTATTACTTTTTATAGAAAATGATTTAATTATCAATAATTAATAAATTATGTTAGAATGAATTGTTAAAAATTATTTTATCTATACTGCGTCAAGAATTAATAATAACTATAACAATTACTAGTACACTAAAAGTTATTTGATATTTATTACTTTTTATAGAAAATGATTTAATTATCCATTTATTCATTAATCATTAAAATGAATTGTTAAAAATTATTTTATCTATACTGCGTCAAGAATTAATAATAACTATAACAATTACTAGTACACTAAAAGTTATTTGATATTTATTACTTTTTATAGAAAATGATTTAATTATCCATTTATTCATTAATCATTAAAATGAATTGTTAAAAATTATTTTATCTATACTGCGTCAAGAATTAATAATAACTATAACAATTACTAGTACACTAAAAGTTATTTGATATTTATTACTTTTTATAGAAAATGATTTAATTATCAATAATTAATAAATTATGTTAGAATGAATTGTTAAAAATTATTTTATCTATACTGCGTCAAGAATTAATAATAACTATAACAATTACTAGTACACTAAAAGTTATTTGATATTTATTACTTTTTATAGAAAATGATTTAATTATCAATAATTAATAAATTATGTTAGAATGAATTGTTAAAAATTATTTTATCTATACTGCGTCAAGAATTAATAATAACTATAACAATTACTAGTACACTAAAAGTTATT
>NW_001861332.1:0-922 GCF_000209125.1 Entamoeba dispar SAW760
GTTTCTAAATCCAAGTATATCAATACTACCTTGTTCAGAACTTAAAGAGAAATCTTGAGTTTATGGACTTCAGGGGGAGTATGGTCACAAGGCTGAAACTTAAAGGAATTGACGGAAGGGCACACCAGGAGTGGAGCCTGCGGCTTAATTTGACTCAACACGGGAAAACTTACCAAGACCGAACAGTAGAAGGAATGACAGATTAAGAGTTCTTTCATGATTTATTGGGTAGTGGTGCATGGCCGTTCTTAGTTGGTGGAGTGATTTGTCAGGTTAATTCCGGTAACGAACGAGACTGAAACCTATTAATTAGTTTTCTGCCTATAAGACAGAAATGTTCGCAAGAACAGGTGCGTAAGTACCACTTCTTAAAGGGACACATTTCAATTGTCCTATTTTAATTGTTAGTTATCTAATTTCGATTAGAACTCTTTTAACGTGGGAAAAAGAAAAAGGAAGCATTCAGCAATAACAGGTCTGTGATGCCCTTAGACATCTTGGGCCGCACGCGCGCTACAATGGAGTTACTAGAGAGCATTTTATCATTTACACCTTATTTATTAGGCTATGTCTAATAGGTAGGGATAGTAAGTGGTGTACCGAGATTGAAATAGTTAAGGAAAACTCAAAAGAACGTACATGACAGGGATAAATGATTGGAATTATTTGTTTTGAACGAGGAATTCCTTGTAATATCGAGTCATTAACTCGAGATGAATACGTCCCTGCCCTTTGTACACACCGCCCGTCGCTCCTACCGATTGAATAAAGAGGTGAAATTCTAGGATTCTGTCTTATAGATAGAAAAATGGATTTAAATCTCCTTATTTAGAGGAAGGAGAAGTCGTAACAAGTTTCCGTAGTGACCTGCGGAGGATCATTAAAGAAAAGAAATAATCTTTTAAATAAAAAAGAAATTTAT
>NW_001861330.1:0-439 GCF_000209125.1 Entamoeba dispar SAW760
TTTTTACCTTATAAGTTTTCTTAAAACAACCTTGTTACAGAGATATGATAAAATTGACTCAGTGACAAAAAATATTGACTCTACTCATCTATACGTCCTTCAATACTTTATCTACAAAACAATTATTTTATTTGATATATCAGTATTATAATTATTATTTTATATTATATGAAAAACGATGTATATTTAAGATAAGTCATTTTTTGTGTCTCAAAAAAATCATGATAGAAGTATCATTTTTTATAAATTTTTATTAATAAATCACTTGTTTAAAATTAATATCTGAACAACTTTTACCTTATAAATTTTTATACTTTCGTTGACATTTTTTGAGATATGAATGATTATTTTGATTAGAGACTATTAAAAAATTATTTAATATCTTTATATCTCATTCTTTAAATTAAATTCTGTTGAACAATTATCTTAATCTGTATTA
>NW_001861329.1:0-495 GCF_000209125.1 Entamoeba dispar SAW760
TATAACATTTATATAACTTATAACATTTATATAACTTATATATCCCTTTTTTTATCTTCCCAGTATTTTATGAATGTTATAGGGCTTGTGGCGCAATGGAAACGCATCAGACTACGAATCTGGGGATTGCAGGTTCGATCCCTGCCAAGCTCGTCTTTTTATTGACTAGATTACTTTACTTTAATCCCTTTCAACTTCTATAACCTTTATATTCTATTATATATATATTTCTTTATTTATATATATATATATATTTCTTTATTTATTTATTTATATATATCTTTATTTATATATCTATGTATGTATTTATTTCTATATTCCTTTATTTCTATATTTCTATATTTCTATATTCCTTTATTCCTTTATTCCTTTATTTAAAAAAAAACTCTCTATATAAAAACAAAAAGGTAGATTACCTGACGTTCCCTTCTGTGTGAACATAATGGTACTGATCAGGCTCTAAGCATCTTTACTTCCGTGTTCGGATGGGAACGG
>NW_001861328.1:0-730 GCF_000209125.1 Entamoeba dispar SAW760
CGGTAGGTTCATATCAAGTAGGATACACCCGTTCCCATCCGAACACGGAAGTAAAGATGCTTAGAGCCTGATCAGTACCATTATGTTCACACAGATGGGAACGTCAGGTAATCTACCTTTTTGTTTTTATATAGAGAGTTTTTTTTTAAATAAAGGAATAAAGGAATAAAGGAATATAGAAATATAGAAATATAGAAATAAAGGAATATAGAAATAAATACATACATAGATATATAAATAAAGATATATATAAATAAATAAATAAAGAAATATATATATATATATAAATAAAGAAATATATATATAATAGAATATAAAGGTTATAGAAGTTGAAAGGGATTAAAGTAAAGTAATCTAGTCAATAAAAAGACGAGCTTGGCAGGGATCGAACCTGCAATCCCCAGATTCGTAGTCTGATGCGTTTCCATTGCGCCACAAGCCCTATAACATTCATAAAATACTGGGAAGATAAAAAAAGGGATATATAAGTTATATAAATGTTATAAGTTATATAAATGTTATAAGTTATATAAATGATATAAGTTATATAAATGATATAAGTTATATAAATGATATAGATATGATATAGATATAGATATAGATATGATATATAAAAGACATAAGAAAGATAAGATATAAAATAAACAGACTAGGAATAATAATAAAAGTACATAGTCCTATAATAATATAATAATATAAGAAAATATATGATAGTCATAGTCATAAGTAA
>NW_001861327.1:0-484 GCF_000209125.1 Entamoeba dispar SAW760
GGACAACAAAAGTAGTAAAGATTTAAAGTAATTTAGATTGAAACTGTCCTTAGTGCAGATCTTGGTGGTAGTAGCAAATACTAAGAAGAGGAAAAAAACATCTTAGAACTGAAGAGGAGAAAGGTTCCTAAACAACATTACTTGGATTAGGGTGAATCGATCCTAAATTACAGATGGAAATCCTTAAGAAATATATAAGTGACATATAGTCAATATAAGGATTGAAAGGGAATAAGATTAATAGTTCTTAATCAAGAGAATTAATGATTAAATCTTAGAAATAAGATTAAATCGAATAAAATGGTAACATATCATGAACTTTAAAATGGAGTGTGAAAATCTACGGAAGAGTTCTCTTTTCTTCTTAACAAAAGTAAACTCCACTGAAATGAATCAATCAGAGAAGTGGAATTTATTGGTTTTGTAAGAAATTCAACATATGATTGAATTGTGGTATTTTTGCAGTCTTCATAAAAATAAAAGG
>NW_001861326.1:0-745 GCF_000209125.1 Entamoeba dispar SAW760
ACATAAGAAAGATAAGATATAAAATAAACAGACTAGGAATAATAATAAAAGTACATAGTCATATAATAATATAATAATATAAGAAAATATATGATAGTCATAGTCATAAGTAAGTAGGATAACGGTAGGTTCATATCAAGTAGGATACACCCGTTCCCATCCGAACACGGAAGTAAAGATGCTTAGAGCCTGATCAGTACCATTATGTTCACACAGATGGGAACGTCAGGTAATCTACCTTTTTGTTTTTATATAGAGAGTTTTTTTTTAAATAAAGGAATAAAGGAATAAAGGAATATAGAAATATAGAAATATAGAAATAAAGGAATATAGAAATAAATACATACATAGATATATAAATAAAGATATATATAAATAAATAAATAAAGAAATATATATATATATATAAATAAAGAAATATATATATAATAGAATATAAAGGTTATAGAAGTTGAAAGGGATTAAAGTAAAGTAATCTAGTCAATAAAAAGACGAGCTTGGCAGGGATCGAACCTGCAATCCCCAGATTCGTAGTCTGATGCGTTTCCATTGCGCCACAAGCCCTATAACATTCATAAAATACTGGGAAGATAAAAAAAGGGATATATAACTTATATAAATGTTATAAGTTATATAAATGTTATAAGTTATATAAATGATATAAGTTATATAAATGATATAAGTTATATAAATGATATAGATATGATATAGATATAGATATAGATATGATATATAAAAGACATAA
>NW_001861325.1:0-982 GCF_000209125.1 Entamoeba dispar SAW760
GCCTGATCAGTACCATTATGTTCACACAGATGGGAACGTCAGGTAATCTACCTTTTTGTTTTTATATAGAGAGTTTTTTTTTAAATAAAGGAATAAAGGAATAAAGGAATATAGAAATATAGAAATATAGAAATAAAGGAATATAGAAATAAATACATACATAGATATATAAATAAAGATATATATAAATAAATAAATAAAGAAATATATATATATATATAAATAAAGAAATATATATATAATAGAATATAAAGGTTATAGAAGTTGAAAGGGATTAAAGTAAAGTAATCTAGTCAATAAAAAGACGAGCTTGGCAGGGATCGAACCTGCAATCCCCAGATTCGTAGTCTGATGCGTTTCCATTGCGCCACAAGCCCTATAACATTCATAAAATACTGGGAAGATAAAAAAAGGGATATATAAGTTATATAAATGTTATAAGTTATATAAATGTTATAAGTTATATAAATGATATAAGTTATATAAATGATATAAGTTATATAAATGATATAGATATGATATAGATATAGATATAGATATGATATATAAAAGACATAAGAAAGATAAGATATAAAATAAACAGACTAGGAATAATAATAAAAGTACATAGTCATATAATAATATAATAATATAAGAAAATATATGATAGTCATAGTCATAAGTAAGTAGGATAACGGTAGGTTCATATCAAGTAGGATACACCCGTTCCCATCCGAACACGGAAGTAAAGATGCTTAGAGCCTGATCAGTACCATTATGTTCACACAGATGGGAACGTCACGTAATCTACCTTTTTGTTTTTATATAGAGAGTTTTTTTTTAAATAAAGGAATAAAGGAATAAAGGAATATAGAAATATAGAAATATAGAAATAAAGGAATATAGAAATAAATACATACATAGATATATAAATAAAGATATATATAAATAAATAAATAAAGAAATATATATATATATATAAATAAAGAAATATATATATAAT
>NW_001861324.1:0-483 GCF_000209125.1 Entamoeba dispar SAW760
GTCTGTTTATTTTATATCTTATCTTTCTTATGTCTTTTATATATCATATCTATATCTATATCTATATCATATCTATATCATTGATATAACTTATATCATTTATATAACTTATATCATTTATATAACTTATAACATTTATATAACTTATAACATTTATATAACTTATATATCCCTTTTTTTATCTTCCCAGTATTTTATGAATGTTATAGGGCTTGTGGCGCAATGGAAACGCATCAGACTACGAATCTGGGGATTGCAGGTTCGATCCCTGCCAAGCTCGTCTTTTTATTGACTAGATTACTTTACTTTAATCCCTTTCAACTTCGATAACCTTTATATGCTATTATATATATATTTCTTTATTTATATATATATATATATTTCTTTATTTATTTATTTATATATATCTTTATTTATATATCTATGTATGTATTTATTTCTATATTCCTTTATTTCTATATTTCTATATTTCTATATTCCTTT
>NW_001861323.1:0-904 GCF_000209125.1 Entamoeba dispar SAW760
TCTTCTATGTATATATATATATTATATATGTACTTATGTACTTCTTATTCTTTTATGTATATATGTACTTATGTATATATTTATATATTTATATATGTATATATTTATATATGTATATATGTATATATGTACCCTCTTATTATGTTTATCCTATTATTACCCTTCTTATTACTCCTTATAACTTTATCCTATTATTACCTATTCAACTTATGCTTATCATATTTACTTTATCATATCTACTTTATTATTTCTACTTTATCATTTCTGCTTATCATATCTACTTTATCATTTCTGCTTATCATATCTACTTTAACATTTCTGCTTAACTTCTGCTTAACTTATGCTTACTGAAAGCTTCCGTGGCTCAGTCGGCAGAGCGAACGGCTGTTAACCGTTAGGTCCTTGGTTCGATCCCAAGCGGAAGCGTCTTTTTTACTATTATTATTAACCTTTATGCTACTATTATTATTATTATCATCTTATTCACTTATTATTATATTATTATATTATATTATTATGTTCTTTTTTTATTCCCTTATTCCCTTATTCTTTCTCTTTAGTAGATATATTCTTATATTTCTATTTCTATTTATTATACTTATACATGTATATATGTATATATCTTTTTATACTTCCTTAGTATTTTACTTAGTATTTTACTTCCTATATCCTTATTAGATGTACCTACTTTATACTATTACCTATATGCTATTCTTATCCCTTTATACTATACTATTCTATTCCTCTTATACTATTCTTATCCCTTTATACCTTTATATTCTTATACTTTTATACTTTTATACTTTTATACCTATAACCATTTATACCTTTATACCTTTATACCTTTATACCTTTATACTTTATACTATTTCCTCTTATACCACCTATTCTTATATAAAATTAC
>NW_001861322.1:0-551 GCF_000209125.1 Entamoeba dispar SAW760
ACATACATAGATACATAGATACATAGAAAGGTTTAGATAGATAGATATATAGTCGTAGAAGTAGAAGTAGAAGTATATATAATAATATACATACATATATATATATATATATAAGATGATATGAATAAATAAAGATAAACAGTTAAACAGTTAAACAGTTAAAGAAATAAACATATACATATACATATAAAGTTGTGTACTAATATAAAATGGTTCCACCCGGGTTTGAACCGGGGACCCTCACTACGTAAAAGTGATGTGATAACCAACTACACCATGAAACCAACGAACATAATAGTCAGAAAGACTGAAAAGGGTCATATAGGATATATAATAAATATAATAAATATAATATATATAATATATATAATATATATAATAAATATGATAAATATGTTATAAGTATAGTGTATATATATAAAATAATAAGAATAAAGTAAAAATATATAGAATAGATAATATATAATATATAATAAGTTTAAATAGATAATATAAAAAACAAAAAGGTAGATTACCTGACGTTCCCATCTGTGTGAACATAATGGTACTGA
>NW_001861321.1:0-863 GCF_000209125.1 Entamoeba dispar SAW760
TTTCTATTACTTTTCTATCTATTTTATTCTTACTTCTCTTATTTTTATGTTTATCTTTCTTATATTTCCTATCCTGACACTCTTTATATTCTTATAACCTCATATTCTTTTTTATTTATACTATGTACTGTTTCTTCTATTCTCATCTGTTTATTCTGAACTAATTATTTCAACTTCTACTCTTTCTTATTTTTTTTATTTTTTATTTTTTATCCTTTTTTTTGTTTATCTTTTTGTTTATTTTTTTTATTTCTTTTCTATTCTTTTTTCTTTCTCTCCTTTTATTTATTATCCTTATTTTATATTATCCTCTTTCTCTTTTCTTATTTCTTTTATATTATTATTTTCCTTCCACTTATTACTTTATCCTTCCTTATTCATTTTATCCTTTCTTACTTCTTTTCCTTCTTCTTTTATTATATTATTCTCTTTTCTTTATCTTTTCCTTTTATTATTTCTTTTTTATTTTATATTTCTTTTCTTCTTATTCTTTTATCTTATTTCTTCTTTTTATTTATGTTTCCTTTTTCTTTCTCTTTCTATATTTCTTATCTATTATCTATTATCTATTATTATTTTCTCTCTTTTAATCTTTCTCCTTTTTCTTTATTTTATTTCTTTTTCTTTCTATCTATTCTTTTATTATTTCTCTTCTATTTCTTATCTTTTTCTTATCTTTTTCTTTTCTTTCTTATTCTTCTTTATTATTATATTTTCTTTTATCTTTATTCTTTCTTATTCTTTCTTTTTACTACTTTTATATCTTTTCCTATTTCTTTATTTCCTTCTTTTACTTCTCTTTTCTCTTATTATTTCTATTCTTATTATGTATTTCTTTAAAATATATTATCACTCTTCTTTTT
>NW_001861320.1:0-893 GCF_000209125.1 Entamoeba dispar SAW760
AAATAAGAAATAAAATAAATACAAGAATACAAAAACAAATATATTCAAATAAAAAATAAAATAATATAAAAAAGAAGAGAAAAGAATAAAAAGATAATATAATTAATTATAAATATTATATGATTAATATATAATATGTAATAAATAATAAATAATAAGTATTAAATTCATATAATAAAGATAGAAGATATAAAAAATAAATAAATAATAATAAATGATAAAGAAATAATAAGAGAAATGATATAATAATAAATAAAATATATAAAAGAAATAATAAATAAAATCAATATAATATAAATAAAATAATAATAAATATAAAGAGAAAATAGATATAAAATATAAAAATATAATCAAAATAAAAATAAAATAAAGAAATGTATTAATACATAAGAAAATATATATAAATAGAAGTGTATTAATATATAAAATAAAATATAAATAATAATAATATCAAACTAATAAAATATGATAAATATAAAATATATAGATAATATGATGATATATATAATATAATAATAGAAATAAATATAATAATAAAATACATAAATATATAAAAATAAAATACATAAATAACATAATAATAACATAATAATAAAAATGTATACATACATTGAATCAAATATCATTTCTGAATTATTTATAATTCATAACAATTTACCATAAAATGATATAAAATATAAAGAAATATAAATGATTATAGAATGATTATTTAATTTACTTTTTTATTTTTTATTTTTTTTTAGGAGCAAAATAATAAAAACTATTATTTTATTGATTCAAAATATTTTGCCCATTGTTAAATATTTTGCATCAATAAATTAAACACTTTTTATTTCATATTTCTAATTTCTATAATAAAAAATACATCCTTTATTTCATCATTCTTCTCATCT
>NW_001861319.1:0-985 GCF_000209125.1 Entamoeba dispar SAW760
ATACTTATATCCTTTATTATTATATTCCTTTATTACTATATTCCTTTTATACTTTATTCCTTTTATACTTTATTCCTTTTATACTTTATTCCTTTTATACTTTATTCCTTTATTACTATATTACTATATTCTTTTTATACTTTATTCCTTTATTACTTTATTACTTTATTCCTTTTATACAAATACTCTCATGTATGTATATGTATAATATGTATAATATGTATAATATGTATAATATGTATGTATTTCTTTAAAAACAATGCTCTCAGCAGGTTTCGAACCTGCGACCCTGGCGTTATTAGCACCATGCTCTACCGACTGAGCTATGAGAGCTTACTATAACTACTTTATCATATAATCTGTTTACATATTATGTTTATATTATATATATTTCTTTCTATTTATATTATCTATATATTATTATATGTTTATATGTTTATATGTTTATATGACTATACTATTCTATTCTTTAACTATTCCGACTAACTTATTCACTCTTTTATATAACCTTTTATAACTTAAACTTACTTCTTTATTTTTTTTATATGTTATATATATATATTTTATTTATTTTATATCTTATATCCTTTTATATCTTTTATATCACTTTCCAGTGTTTATATGACTATTTATTGTTCTATATATGACTATAGATGCCATACTTTCTTATTATCTTACTATCATACTATCATACTATCATACTATCATACTATCATACTATCTTACTATCTTACTATATGTATCCTCTACTTATACACTAGATATACTATATCTTACTTTATCTATACTTTATGGATACTATATGTATAAAAAGTGAGGGCTAGAGGGATTGAACCACTGACCGGCTGATCTGGAGTCAGCTGCTCTGCCACTGAGCTAAGCCCCCTTCATCTATATTTAATCTATACTATATTCTTTTATGTACTTCCCTTATATATTATATATATATATTATTATATTTATATATATATTATATGTATATATT
>NW_001861318.1:0-962 GCF_000209125.1 Entamoeba dispar SAW760
AGTATAAATATCAAATAACTTTTAGTGTACTAGTAATTGTTATAGTTATTATTAATTCTTGACGCAGTATAGATAAAATAATTTTTAACAATTCATTCTAACATAATTTATTAATTATTGATAATTAAATCATTTTCTATAAAAAGTAATAAATATCAAATAACTTTTAGTGTACTAGTAATTGTTATAGTTATTATTAATTCTTGACGCAGTATAGATAAAATAATTTTTAACAATTCATTCTAACATAATTTATTAATTATTGATAATTAAATCATTTTCTATAAAAAGTAATAAATATCAAATAACTTTTAGTGTACTAGTAATTGTTATAGTTATTATTAATTCTTGACGCAGTATAGATAAAATAATTTTTAACAATTCATTTTAATGATTAATGAATAAATGGATAATTAAATCATTTTCTATAAAAAGTAATAAATATCAAATAACTTTTAGTGTACTAGTAATTGTTATAGTTATTATTAATTCTTGACGCAGTATAGATAAAATAATTTTTAACAATTCATTTTAATGATTAATGAATAAATGGATAATTAAATCATTTTCTATAAAAAGTAATAAATATCAAATAACTTTTAGTGTACTAGTAATTGTTATAGTTATTATTAATTCTTGACGCAGTATAGATAAAATAATTTTTAACAATTCATTCTAACATAATTTATTAATTATTGATAATTAAATCATTTTCTATAAAAAGTAATAAATATCAAATAACTTTTAGTGTACTAGTAATTGTTATAGTTATTATTAATTCTTGACGCAGTATAGATAAAATAATTTTTAACAATTCATTCTAACATAATTTATTAATTATTGATAATTAAATCATTTTCTATAAAAAGTAATAAATATCAAATAACTTTTAGTGTACTAGTAATTGTTATAGTTATTATTAATTCTTGACGCAGTATAGATAAAATAATTTTTAACAATTC
>NW_001861317.1:0-654 GCF_000209125.1 Entamoeba dispar SAW760
ACTTTGGAAAAAGAGTGAAAAGAGCTTGAAAGAGTAATATGTGAACGGATAATTTATAAGAAAAATAGTAGAATGTATTATAAATAAAAATATAAAAAGATTACATATATAAGTAGTATATTTAATAAGATTGTATTGAAATTTGTAATATAGGAAATTATTAAGAGCAAGAGAATTATTTCATTTATAGTGATTATTAATAAACGAGAATATTAAGAGAAATCTTAGTATTTAATTGTGAATTAAAAGTAAAAATCCAATAATAATGGAATGATAAAAGCTATTTAAGGTAAGATTAATACATTTAATCCCGAGAATAGAAACTCTTGAAGAAGTAAATTATCTACCCGTCTTGAAACACGGACCAAGGAGTCTAACATGGATGCGAATGAGAATAGCAGGAAAGCTATAACATGAAGAGAAAACGAAAAACTATGAGAGTGTAGAAATACATTTAGCAATAGTATCTTTCAATAGAAGAAGTAAATATGTTAGGACCCGAAAGATGGTGAACTATACTTGAACGGATTGAAGCCGAAGGAAACTTTGGTGGAAGATTCACGCAGTGTTAACGTGCAAATTACTTGTCATATTTGAGTATAGGGGCGAAAGACTCATCGAACTATCTAGTAGCTGGTTCCACCTGAATATTCC
>NW_001861316.1:0-844 GCF_000209125.1 Entamoeba dispar SAW760
AATGACTTATCTTAAATATACCATCGTTTTTCATATAATATAAAATAATAATTATAATACTGATATATCAAATAAAATAATTGTTTTGTAGATAAAGTATTGAAGGACGTATAGATGAGTAGAGTCAATATTTTTTGTCACTGAGTCAATTTTATCATATCTCTGTAACAAGGTTGTTTTAATGAAAACTTATAAGGTAAAAAATGTTCTTGGAGGTAATCTGAAGACCTCATTTTTTAACAATTTTTTCATGATTATTTCATCATTTTATTTAACATAATTATGTATGAGAAATGAATTGTTTAGAATTCAATTCTGAACAACTTTTACCTTATAAATTTTTATACTTTCGTTGACATTTTTTGAGATATTAATATAAAAAAATAATGATTAATATTAAAAAGAAATACATAATGAAGATAAAATAAAATAAATAAATCATGAATAATAACTAATACAGATTAAGATAATTGTTAAACAGAATTTAATTTAAAGAATGAGATATAAAGATATTAAATAATTTTTTAATAGTCTTTAATAAAAATAATCATTCATATCTCAAAAAATGTCAACGAAAGTATAAAAATTTATAAGGTAAAAGTTGTTCAGATATTAATTTTAAACAAGTGATTTATTAATAAAAATTTATAAAAAATGATACTTCTATCATGATTTTTTTGAGACACAAAAAATGACTTATCTTAAATATACATCGTTTTTCATATAATATAAAATAATAATTATAATACTGATATATCAAATAAAATAATTGTTTTGTAGATAAAGTATTGAAGGACGTATAGATGAGTAGAGTCAATATTTTTTGTCACTGAGTCAATTTTAT
>NW_001861315.1:0-934 GCF_000209125.1 Entamoeba dispar SAW760
ATCAATACTTTAGTGTACTAGTAATGTATAGTATATTAATTCTGACGCAGTATAGATAAAATAATTTTAACAATCATTTAATGATTAATGAATAAATGGATAATTAAATCATTTCTATAAAAAGTAATAAATATCAAATAACTTTTAGTGTACTAGTAATTGTTATAGTTATTATTAATTCTTGACGCAGTATAGATAAAATAATTTTTAACAATTCATTCTAACATAATTTATTAATTATTGATAATTAAATCATTTTCTATAAAAAGTAATAAATATCAAATAACTTTTAGTGTACTAGTAATTGTTATAGTTATTATTAATTCTTGACGCAGTATAGATAAAATAATTTTTAACAATTCATTCTAACATAATTTATTAATTATTGATAATTAAATCATTTTCTATAAAAAGTAATAAATATCAAATAACTTTTAGTGTACTAGTAATTGTTATAGTTATTATTAATTCTTGACGCAGTATAGATAAAATAATTTTTAACAATTCATTTTAATGATTAATGAATAAATGGATAATTAAATCATTTTCTATAAAAAGTAATAAATATCAAATAACTTTTAGTGTACTAGTAATTGTTATAGTTATTATTAATTCTTGACGCAGTATAGATAAAATAATTTTTAACAATTCATTTTAATGATTAATGAATAAATGGATAATTAAATCATTTTCTATAAAAAGTAATAAATATCAAATAACTTTTAGTGTACTAGTAATTGTTATAGTTATTATTAATTCTTGACGCAGTATAGATAAAATAATTTTTAACAATTCATTCTAACATAATTTATTAATTATTGATAATTAAATCATTTTCTATAAAAAGTAATAAATATCAAATAACTTTTAGTGTACTAGTAATTGTTATAGTTATTATTAATTCTTGACGCAGTATAGATAAAATAATTTTTAA
>NW_001861314.1:0-1042 GCF_000209125.1 Entamoeba dispar SAW760
ATACTTATATATCCCTTTTTTTATCTTCCCAGTATTTTATGAATGTTATAGGGCTTGTGGCGCAATGGAAACGCATCAGACTACGAATCTGGGGATTGCAGGTTCGATCCCTGCCAAGCTCGTCTTTTTATTGACTAGATTACTTTACTTTAATCCCTTTCAACTTCTATAACCTTTATATTCTATTATATATATATTTCTTTATTTATATATATATATATATTTCTTTATTTATTTATTTATATATATCTTTATTTATATATCTATGTATGTATTTATTTCTATATTCCTTTATTTCTATATTTCTATATTTCTATATTCCTTTATTCCTTTATTCCTTTATTTAAAAAAAAACTCTCTATATAAAAACAAAAAGGTAGATTACCTGACGTTCCCATCTGTGTGAACATAATGGTACTGATCAGGCTCTAAGCATCTTTACTTCCGTGTTCGGATGGGAACGGGTGTATCCTACTTGATATGAACCTACCGTTATCCTACTTACTTATGACTATGACTATCATATATTTTCTTATATTATTATATTATTATATGACTATGTACTTTTATTATTATTCCTAGTCTGTTTATTTTATATCTTATCTTTCTTATGTCTTTTATATATCATATCTATATCTATATCTATATCATATCTATATCATTTATATAACTTATATCATTTATATAACTTATATCATTTATATAACTTATAACATTTATATAACTTATAACATTTATATAACTTATATATCCCTTTTTTTATCTTCCCAGTATTTTATGAATGTTATAGGGCTTGTGGCGCAATGGAAACGCATCAGACTACGAATCTGGGGATTGCAGGTTCGATCCCTGCCAAGCTCGTCTTTTTATTGACTAGATTACTTTACTTTAATCCCTTTCAACTTCTATAACCTTTATATTCTATTATATATATATTTCTTTATTTATATATATATATATATTTCTTTATTTATTTATTTATATATATCTTTATTTATATATCTATGTATGTATTTATTTCTATATCCTTTATTTCTATATT
>NW_001861313.1:0-636 GCF_000209125.1 Entamoeba dispar SAW760
AGTTAGTCGGAATAGTTAAAGAATAGAATAGTATAGTCATATAAACATATAAACATATAAACATATAATAATATATAGATAATATAAATAGAAAGAAATATATATAATATAAACATAATATGTAAACAGATTATATGATAAAGTAGTTATAGTAAGCTCTCATAGCTCAGTCGGTAGAGCATGGTGCTAATAACGCCAGGGTCGCAGGTTCGAAACCTGCTGAGAGCATTGTTTTTAAAGAAATACATACATATTATACATATTATACATATTATACATATTATACATATACATACATGAGAGTATTTGTATAAAAGGAATAAAGTAATAAAGTAATAAAGGAATAAAGTATAAAAAGAATATAGTAATATAGTAATAAAGGAATAAAGTATAAAAGGAATAAAGTATAAAAGGAATAAAGTATAAAAGGAATAAAGTATAAAAGGAATATAGTAATAAAGGAATATAATAATAAAGGATATAAGTATAAGTATAAGTATAAGTCATGAATATAAAATAGAATATAGAATATAAAGGATATAATATATAATATATAAAGTAGAATATATACATATAATATATATAATAAATATAATAATATATAATATATGTATATATTCTACTTTATATATTATA
>NW_001861312.1:0-717 GCF_000209125.1 Entamoeba dispar SAW760
AGTATGATAGTAAGATAATAAGAAAGTATGGCATCTATAGTCATATATAGAACAATAAATAGTCATATAAACACTGGAAAGTGATATAAAAGATATAAAAGGATATAAGATATAAAATAAATAAAATATATATATATAACATATAAAAAAAATAAAGAAGTAAGTTTAAGTTATAAAAGGTTATATAAAAGAGTGAATAAGTTAGTCGGAATAGTTAAAGAATAGAATAGTATAGTCATATAAACATATAAACATATAAACATATAATAATATATAGATAATATAAATAGAAAGAAATATATATAATATAAACATAATATGTAAACAGATTATATGATAAAGTAGTTATAGTAAGCTCTCATAGCTCAGTCGGTAGAGCATGGGGCTAATAACGCCAGGGTCGCAGGTTCGAAACCTGCTGAGAGCATTGTTTTTAAAGAAATACATACATATTATACATATTATACATATTATACATATTATACATATACATACATGAGAGTATTTGTATAAAAGGAATAAAGTAATAAAGTAATAAAGGAATAAAGTATAAAAAGAATATAGTAATATAGTAATAAAGGAATAAAGTATAAAAGGAATAAAGTATAAAAGGAATAAAGTATAAAAGGAATAAAGTATAAAAGGAATATAGTAATAAAGGAATATAATAATAAAGGATATAAGTATAAGTATAAGTATAAGTCATGAATATAAAAT
>NW_001861311.1:0-938 GCF_000209125.1 Entamoeba dispar SAW760
AAGTAAATGATGATATTGTGTTGTTTGTGTGTTGATAATAATTTTGATGATATAAAATCATAATTATTCATATTAAAATAAATGTGTGTTAATATAAAGAATGATAATTCTATATTAATATTAATATTGTGTTTCTTCTTCATAATAAATGAGATGATAAATAAATATCATATTATTTCAATGTTTATAAGAAAGATAAGAAAAGAAATAATTCATAAAAAGAAATAAATAATAAGAAATAGATAAATCATAAAAAGAAGAAGTAGAAATATTATTATAAAATAAATAATGATATGATAATTGAATATAGTTATTTGTTATTTAATTTATATTTGATATGTGTATTATATTATATTAATGTTATATCATTAATATTTGTGTTTGATTATTTCATATTTTATCATATTTAATTATTTATTTCATATTTCATTTATTATATTTATTATATTAAAATTATTTATATTCATTAAATAATATCAAATGAAATAAGAATGATTTGATAATATCAATCAAAATAAAATGAATAAAACATAAAAAATCATGAACATACAATGTTCATTTCAATACAAATCATTCAATTTTGATTTTCATTTGAATAAATAAATGAAAATAATAGAATGATTTAAGAACAAGAAATGATAAAGTTGATAAGAAATAATAATATAAAATGAATTGTTATCAAATAAAATATAAAATAAACAATAATAACATAGTATAAATAAGTAAATAAGATAATAAATGAGAAATGAATAAAAATAAGAGAATAAGAAAAGAGGAATGAGAATAAATAAGAGAGAAGTTAAAGATAAATATAAAATAAAAAAATGGATAATAAAAATAAAGAAATTAAATATGAAATATTTATGATTATGTTTTCATCATGTTGAGAAGTGATTATTTCACTTTATTCTTCATTTTTATTTCTATTCATTTATTGT
>NW_001861310.1:0-940 GCF_000209125.1 Entamoeba dispar SAW760
TTTACTTCTTTCTCTAATTTAGACAGAAACATGTCAAAAATTATCTCAGATAGAAAGCGACCAGAATTAATAATTTTTATCTTTTTGTAGAGTGCATATTAATGTGATTAATACTTAGTACTTTTTATTAAAATTGACGACATTTAACTTCTTTCATCTAGTTTAGATAAAAAAGTTAATATCTCAAATACATAACTATCATAATTAATAATAATTATAGTTATGAGTAATAAACTATAATGTGTTTGATATTTATTACTTTTTAAAGAAATATAGATATTTAATTATTTATTGATTTTTTAACTAATATAACACTTGAAAAATATTTTATATAATTTTGAACGTAATTTATTTGTGGTATGAAATATTATATTATTATATATTTTGGTACATGTAATTTATTGTTATAAAATGTTATAAAAATTGAGTTAATAACAATTTCTATTTTTAATGAATTTTTTGTTATTCTATTTTTAGAAATAAGATAAATTCAAATCATTCTTGAATTTTTTGTTTTTAAATTTTTGAAAATTCTATGGAAGTAATTTTCTTCATTTTCGAATTTGGAAAATTTTATGACATATTATGTTCTATTTTTAAAGTAAACTATTTTCAAAAAATTTTGTTAATTATTCAAAAATTCTATTTTTAAAAGAAAGAATTCCCATTTTCAGAGTAAATTTTCTTATTTTTAGAAGAAATATCTTTAGAATTTTTACTTTTAGAAAATACATTAAAGTATCAGTAAAATATAATAAATAATATTTTAATAATTTTTAATATCAAATAAAATAACTAGTATAAAAGAGGGTATTAAAAGACTTAATAATATTTAAATTTAAAATGTCAAAAATTGGGTATAAACCCAATAAAGGACAGATGAGAAAGAAGAAATAAATCTTCTGTTGAGATTTCGATTAATAATTCGAAATTCAAAATA
>NW_001861309.1:0-691 GCF_000209125.1 Entamoeba dispar SAW760
ATTCTAAACAACTCTTTATTTAATGATGTTGTAATGATAAATTGAACGATTTTATTCATCTTTTTAACGTTTGAATTGAAATAGTTTAAATAATAAAATAATATAGTTTTTTAATAGAAAAGATTTTTTGAAAAATCTTGATTTAAAAATAAATAACTTATACTTCATAAAATCTTGATTTAAAAAATGTTATTTCTACAATGAATAACAAAAAATAATCTATAAATAGAACACTATTATTTTAATAATTATTAATATCTCAAATGTACTGCGTCAAGAATTAATAATAACTATAACAATTACTAGTACACTAAAAGTTATTTGATATTTATTACTTTTTATAGAAAATGATTTAATTATCAATAATTAATAAATTATGTTAGAATGAATTGTTAAAAATTATTTTATCTATACTGCGTCAAGAATTAATAATAACTATAACAATTACTAGTACACTAAAAGTTATTTGATATTTATTACTTTTTATAGAAAATGATTTAATTATCAATAATTAATAAATTATGTTAGAATGAATTGTTAAAAATTATTTTATCTATACTGCGTCAAGAATTAATAATAACTATAACAATTACTAGTACACTAAAAGTTATTTGATATTTATTACTTTTTATAGAAAATGATTTAATTATCAATAATTAATAAATTATGTTAGAATGAATTGTTAAAAATT
>NW_001861308.1:0-950 GCF_000209125.1 Entamoeba dispar SAW760
GGTTCAAACCTGCTGAGAGCATTGTTTTTAAAGAAATACATACATATTATACATATTATACATATTATACATATTATACATATACATACATGAGAGTATTTGTATAAAAGGAATAAAGTAATAAAGTAATAAAGGAATAAAGTATAAAAAGAATATAGTAATATAGTAATAAAGGAATAAAGTATAAAAGGAATAAAGTATAAAAGGAATAAAGTATAAAAGGAATAAAGTATAAAAGGAATATAGTAATAAAGGAATATAATAATAAAGGATATAAGTATAAGTATAAGTATAAGTCATGAATATAAAATAGAATATAGAATATAAAGGATATAATATATAATATATAAAGTAGAATATATACATATAATATATATAATAAATATAATAATATATAATATATAATATATAAGGGAAGTACATAAAAAGAATATAGTATAGATTAAATATAGATGAAGGGGGCTTAGCTCAGTGGCAGAGCAGCTGACTCCAGATCAGCCGGTCAGTGGTTCAATCCCTCTAGCCCTCACTTTTTATACATATAGTATCCATAAAGTATAGATAAAGTAAGATATAGTATATCTAGTGTATAAGTAGAGGATACATATAGTAAGATAGTAAGATAGTATGATAGTATGATAGTATGATAGTATGATAGTATGATAGTAAGATAATAAGAAAGTATGGCATCTATAGTCATATATAGAACAATAAATAGTCATATAAACACTGGAAAGTGATATAAAAGATATAAAAGGATATAAGATATAAAATAAATAAAATATATATATATAACATATAAAAAAAATAAAGAAGTAAGTTTAAGTTATAAAAGGGTATATAAAAGAGTGAATAAGTTAGTCGGATAGTAAAGAATAGAATAGTATAGTCATATAAACATATAACATATAACATATATATATATAGATATATAAATAGAAAGAAATATA
>NW_001861307.1:0-861 GCF_000209125.1 Entamoeba dispar SAW760
TGATTTAATTATCAATAATTAATAAATTATGTTAGAATGAATTGTTAAAAATTATTTTATCTATACTGCGTCAAGAATTAATAATAACTATAACAATTACTAGTACACTAAAAGTTATTTGATATTTATTACTTTTTATAGAAAATGATTTAATTATCAATAATTAATAAATTATGTTAGAATGAATTGTTAAAAATTATTTTATCTATACTGCGTCAAGAATTAATAATAACTATAACAATTACTAGTACACTAAAAGTTATTTGATATTTATTACTTTTTATAGAAAATGATTTAATTATCAATAATTAATAAATTATGTTAGAATGAATTGTTAAAAATTATTTTATCTATACTGCGTCAAGAATTAATAATAACTATAACAATTACTAGTACACTAAAAGTTATTTGATATTTATTACTTTTTATAGAAAATGATTTAATTATCCATTTATTCATTAATCATTAAAATGAATTGTTAAAAATTATTTTATCTATACTGCGTCAAGAATTAATAATAACTATAACAATTACTAGTACACTAAAAGTTATTTGATATTTATTACTTTTTATAGAAAATGATTTAATTATCCATTTATTCATTAATCATTAAAATGAATTGTTAAAAATTATTTTATCTATACTGCGTCAAGAATTAATAATAACTATAACAATTACTAGTACACTAAAAGTTATTTGATATTTATTACTTTTTATAGAAAATGATTTAATTATCAATAATTAATAAATTATGTTAGAATGAATTGTTAAAAATTATTTTATCTATACTGCGTCAGAATTAATAATAACTATAACAATTACTAGTACACTAAAAGTTATTTGATATTTATTACTTTTTAT
>NW_001861306.1:0-966 GCF_000209125.1 Entamoeba dispar SAW760
TATCTATATATCTATATATGTACCATTTCTATGTGCTTTTCTATATTTACTCTTTTATATTAAGTAATGTCTATATATATTCCACTTTCCTATATATACCTTTATATATATTAGTATTTATATTAGTATTTATATTAGTATTTATATTAGTATTTATATTAGTATTTATATGTGTATTTATATGTGTATTTATATTAGTATTTATATTAGTATTTATATGTGTATTTATATTAGTATTTATATGTGTATTTATATGTGTATTTATATGTGTATTTGTCTATATATTACTATATGAGTATATAATATTCTACCACTTTATAACTTATGCATATATTAACTTTTATACTCTCCCCACTATACTATATTAGTCTACCACTTTATAACTTATGCATATATTAACTTTTATACTCTCCCCACTATACTATATACTACCTATATTAACTTTTATACTCTCCCCCCTATACTATATACTACCTATATTAACTTTTATACTCTCCCCCCTATACTATATATTACCGTGTTGGGGATGTAGCTCAGATGGTAGAGCATTCGCTTAGCATGCGAGGGGCACGGGGATCGATACCCCGCATCTCCATTTTTATATCCTTTCTATACTTATTCCCTCTTTATGTACTATTATACTTTTCACTTCTAACTTATATGTTATATCCTTATATCTATATATCTATATATCTATATATCTATATATGTACCATTTTTATATTACTTATATATATTATATATCTATATATCTATATATGTACCATTTCTATGTGCTTTTCTATATTTACTCTTTTATATTAAGTAATGTCTATATATATTCCACTTTCCTATATATACCTTTATATATATTAGTATTTATATTAGTATTTATATTAGTATTTATATTAGTATTTATATTAGTATTATATGTGTATTTATATGTGTATTTATATTAGTATTATATTAGTATTATATGTGTATTTA
>NW_001861305.1:0-968 GCF_000209125.1 Entamoeba dispar SAW760
ACTACGAATCTGGGGATTGCAGGTTCGATCCCTGCCAAGCTCGTCTTTTTATTGACTAGATTACTTTACTTTAATCCCTTTCAACTTCTATAACCTTTATATTCTATTATATATATATTTCTTTATTTATATATATATATATATTTCTTTATTTATTTATTTATATATATCTTTATTTATATATCTATGTATGTATTTATTTCTATATTCCTTTATTTCTATATTTCTATATTTCTATATTCCTTTATTCCTTTATTCCTTTATTTAAAAAAAAACTCTCTATATAAAAACAAAAAGGTAGATTACCTGACGTTCCCATCTGTGTGAACATAATGGTACTGATCAGGCTCTAAGCATCTTTACTTCCGTGTTCGGATGGGAACGGGTGTATCCTACTTGATATGAACCTACCGTTATCCTACTTACTTATGACTATGACTATCATATATTTTCTTATATTATTATATTATTATATGACTATGTACTTTTATTATTATTCCTAGTCTGTTTATTTTATATCTTATCTTTCTTATGTCTTTTATATATCATATCTATATCTATATCTATATCATATCTATATCATTTATATAACTTATATCATTTATATAACTTATATCATTTATATAACTTATAACATTTATATAACTTATAACATTTATATAACTTATATATCCCTTTTTTTATCTTCCCAGTATTTTATGAATGTTATAGGGCGTGTGGCGCAATGGAAACGCATCAGACTACGAATCTGGGGATTGCAGGTTCGATCCCTGCCAAGCTCGTCTTTTTATTGACTAGATTACTTTACTTTAATCCCTTTCAACTTCTATAACCTTTATATTCTATTATATATATATTTCTTTATTTATATATATATATATATTTCTTTATTTATTTATTTATATATATCTTTATTTATATATCTATGTATGTATTTATTTCTATATTCCTTTATTTCTATATTTCTA
>NW_001861304.1:0-958 GCF_000209125.1 Entamoeba dispar SAW760
GTATTTTCCTTTTATTCCCTGCCCTTTTATTCTTCTTATTTTATTAATTGTTAAAGCGGGGTGGCGCAGTGGTAGCGCGGCAGGCTCATAACTTGCAGGTCGGTTGATCGAAACTTCCCTCCGCTGTTTTTATGTACTTTATTTTTATATGTTTATATATTATTAACTTTTTATTATATCAACTTATTATCTTTTTATATCACTAGTTATCACTACATATCACTACATATCACTACAAAACTCCTTCTTACTATCTAAAAAGATGGTTCCACCCGGGTTCGAACCGGGGACCCTCACTACGTGAAAGTGATGTGATAACCAACTACACCATGAAACCTTTTAGTACCTTATAGCCCCTTAAACTCAGTCCTTAACCTATCATGTATTCTATTCTATATTATTATCTTTATTATTATTTATATATCTATATCTATTCTATTATACCTTTTATATTATATATTATATATATATATATATATATTTATTAATCTTTTCTTATCCTTTTATCCTTTCACTTATGTATATATATATATATGTATCTATATTCTATACTACTACCTTTTTACTTTCTTATGTGTATATATATATCATTTTATTATCTATTATCTATTATCTGACTATTTATGTATTATTTAAATATATTTATATATATATTTATGTATATTTATGTATATTTATGTATATTTATGTATTTCTAAAAATTAAAAAGGTAGATTACCTGACGTTCCCATCTGTGTGAACATAATGGTACTGATCAGGCTCTAAGCATCTTTACTTCCGTGTTCGGATGGGAACGGGTGTATCCTACTTGATATGAACCTACCGCTATACCACTATTTTATATATTACTTATACTTTATATATTTTATACACTATCTTCTATACTTTATATTTCTATATATATATATATATATATATATCTATTTCATTTTTATACTTTAATTTATACTTATATTTA
>NW_001861303.1:0-993 GCF_000209125.1 Entamoeba dispar SAW760
AATGATTTAATTATCAATAATTAATAAATTATGTTAGAATGAATTGTTAAAAATTATTTTATCTATACTGCGTCAAGAATTAATAATAACTATAACAATTACTAGTACACTAAAAGTTATTTGATATTTATTACTTTTTATAGAAAATGATTTAATTATCAATAATTAATAAATTATGTTAGAATGAATTGTTAAAAATTATTTTATCTATACTGCGTCAAGAATTAATAATAACTATAACAATTACTAGTACACTAAAAGTTATTTGATATTTATTACTTTTTATAGAAAATGATTTAATTATCAATAATTAATAAATTATGTTAGAATGAATTGTTAAAAATTATTTTATCTATACTGCGTCAAGAATTAATAATAACTATAACAATTACTAGTACACTAAAAGTTATTTGATATTTATTACTTTTTATAGAAAATGATTTAATTATCCATTTATTCATTAATCATTAAAATGAATTGTTAAAAATTATTTTATCTATACTGCGTCAAGAATTAATAATAACTATAACAATTACTAGTACACTAAAAGTTATTTGATATTTATTACTTTTTATAGAAAATGATTTAATTATCCATTTATTCATTAATCATTAAAATGAATTGTTAAAAATTATTTTATCTATACTGCGTCAAGAATTAATAATAACTATAACAATTACTAGTACACTAAAAGTTATTTGATATTTATTACTTTTTATAGAAAATGATTTAATTATCAATAATTAATAAATTATGTTAGAATGAATTGTTAAAAATTATTTTATCTATACTGCGTCAAGAATTAATAATAACTATAACAATTACTAGTACACTAAAAGTTATTTGATATTTATTACTTTTTATAGAAAATGATTTAATTATCAATAATTAATAAATTATGTTAGAATGAATTGTTAAAAATTATTTTATCTATACTGCGTCAAGAATTAATATAACTATAACATTACTAGTACACTAAAGTTATTTGATATT
>NW_001861302.1:0-864 GCF_000209125.1 Entamoeba dispar SAW760
CCATTATCAGATAAGTACATAAGTACAGAGGTGGATGATATCTAGAACACATATATCAAAAGTAAAGATAATAAAAGGTAGTAAAGGTAGTAAAGGTAATAAAGGTAATAAAGTTAATAGGGATAGTAAGAATATAAGGAAAGGAAGTAGTAGTTACATAGTATAAAACACTATAAGTAGTATAAGTAGTATAAGATAGTATAAAATAGTATAAAATAGTATAGATAATATAAAAGAATAGAGTGTACACTAAAAGTATAATAAAAGGAATATATAAGTTTAATAGATGTAAAAATATAGTAATAGATGTCATATAGATGTACAAAAAGGTGGGAACGGTGAGTATCGAACTCACGACCTTAAGATTATGAGACTTACGCTCTACCAACTGAGCTACGTTCCCTATTCAAACAATAACATAGAATAAAAACAAAAATAGATATAATAATAGTGGAAACATATAATAATAGTGTATATCTATATTAATAGGTTATAGTGTATAAAGTATAGATATAATAATAGTCTATAAAGTATAAAGTATAAAATATAAAATATAAAGTATAAAATATAAAATATAAAGTATAAATATAATAATAGTCTATAGTCTATAGTCTATAAAGTATAAAGTATAAAGTATAGATAATAGAATAGTGTATAGTCTATAAATAATAAAAATAATAATAGTATATAAAGTATAGTGTATAAATAGAATAGTGTATAGTATATATAATATAAATAGGATAAGTATAATAGTATAGATAAAGGTGTATATATAATATAAGGGATAGTTATAGATAAAAAGACGAGCATAGCAGGGATCGAACCTGCAATCCTCAGATCCGAAGTCTGATGCGTTTCCATTGC
>NW_001861301.1:0-1001 GCF_000209125.1 Entamoeba dispar SAW760
TATTATCAACTATACACCTATCCTATACTATATCCTTATTATCTTATATGTTTATATTCCTATTTCACTATATTACTATATTACTATTTGACTATATGACTATATTCCTATTTGACTATATTACTATATTCCTATATTACTATTTGACTATATTACTATTTGACTATATGACTATATGTGTTTGTAGAGTATGTATGTATGCTTATTATTTATGTTATATAAATCTCTTAGTGTTCCTATGTGTATAACTTCTATTATTTATGTTCTTATTTTATTATTTTATTATTTTATTATGTTATTATTTTATTATGTTATTATTTTATTATGTTATTATGTTCTTATTTTATTATCCATGCTATTATGTTCTTATTTTATTATCCTATTATGTTATTATGTTATTATGTTCTTATTTTATTATGTTCTTATGTTCTTATGTTATTATGTTATTATGTTATTATGAGTGTGTTCAATATCATCATCCCTTACCTATTTCTACTATAACCGATTGGCCTTGTTAGCTCAGTCGGAAGAGCATCAGCCTTCTAAGCTGAGGGTCGCAGGTTCGAGCCCTGCATGAGGCGCCTTTTTATCATCCATATCTATAACTATAACTATACCTATAACTATACCTATCCAACTTTATACTCTCTATGTTTCTTATATGTATATTACTTATTTCTACTACTTATTATCAACTATACACCTATCCTATACTATATCCTTATTATCTTATATGTTTATATTCCTATTTCACTATATTACTATATTACTATTTGACTATATGACTATATTCCTATTTGACTATATTACTATATTCCTATATTACTATTTGACTATATTACTATTTGACTATATGACTATATGTGTTTGTAGAGTATGTATGTATGCTTATTATTTATGTTATATAAATCTCTTAGTGTTCCTATGTGTATAACTTCTATTATTTATGTTCTTATTTTATTATTTTATTATTTTAATATGTTATTATTTTATTATGTTAT
>NW_001861300.1:0-1032 GCF_000209125.1 Entamoeba dispar SAW760
TTAGAAGTGGTAGCCATCTGTAAAGCTCCCTCTCCGATGTCGAACCCCAATTCTCGTTATCCGTTATAATCTTGGTAGTCCTCGATACTACCAACTGATTGATAGATCAGAAATTCTCATTGGTTACTTGTTAAACACTGTGTGTTCTACAATTGTCGTGGCATCCTAACTCACTTAGAATGTCATTTCTCAATTTACTTACATAAATTGGCCACTTTGTACTAATACAAATTGGATCGTCTCAAGTATTATCTTTATCATTCACAAAGCTATCCTTGTACTTTACTAACCAAAGAAACTATTACTGTTATAATGAGCCGTCCGCAGTTTCATCCTACTTGGTCTTTATACTTACACATGCATGGCTTAATCTTTAACATCAGCATATAATACTGGCAGGATCAACCAGATATTTTATTCTTCTTCCTTTTTAAAAGGAAGGATTCTTTATTCTTACTTCTCTTTTGTATTTATATCCATTTTTCCTTTCTTTATTCTCCTACTTTTGACTT
This sequence comes from Entamoeba dispar SAW760, assembly GCF_000209125.1. Classification (NCBI taxonomy): domain Eukaryota; phylum Evosea; order Mastigamoebida; family Endamoebidae; genus Entamoeba; species Entamoeba dispar. The sequence continues at coordinate 513 of NW_001861300.1, forward strand.
CTTTTTTATTTACTAATTATACTAAAAAACAAACTTATATTATTTAAATCTGTTCTGTCATCTAATTACTTTTATATAGTTAGATCAAGTACAATTTTCTTTATATTCAGTCTTATATTTATTTCTTTAAATTCTTTCATTCTTAACAACATATATCTATTATGATTATATTAAATTCTTTTAATAATCATTTCTTATTTCTTTAATTAATCTCTTCTATGAGATTACTTATTCTGTTTATCTCTTATATTATTCTCCCTAAATATTATGAATACTTATTTTATTTATTATTTTATTGACAAACTGTGCTATTCTCTCATAATTTATTATTTAAACAAACGTAAATGCTATATTCTCTCTTTATTATTCCTCTCATTATATAGTAGCATTAATTATTATTAATCATCCTTATTCTCTTAATGCTTTTATGGTAATGTATGTTTATGGTTTTATTTAATGAAGCTGTAAATATGTTTATAATTTATTTTAAGAATGCTTAACATAATTAAATACTACTCAA
>NW_001861299.1:0-961 GCF_000209125.1 Entamoeba dispar SAW760
TATAAGTAGTATAAGTAGTATATCTAATATATCTAGGATATAATAAGTAATATAAAGTCTAAAAAGCGTATGCTCCTGTCGGGTTCGAACCAACGACCTTTAGAACTTCAGTCTAACGCTGCTACCAGCTGAGCTAAGGAAGCTTACAAGTTAAAGAAGGAAGTAAAAAGTAAAAAGGGAGTATATAAGAAAGTGAAAGTATATAAATAAATAATAGAAATATAAAAAGGGGAAAGAATAAACATAAACATAAACATATATAAAGAAGTAGATAACATAAACATATATATAATAACATAATAACATAATAACATATATATAATAACATAATAACATAATAACATATAAACATAATAACATATAAACATAATAACATATAAACATATAAAGAAGTAGATAATATATACATATATACATATATACAAATAAAGAAATAAACATATACATATATATATATATATAAACATATATAAAGGATAAGAATATAGTTATAGTTATAGTTATAGTTATAGGTATAGTTTTTGTTTTATATAAACATAGATGTATAAATATAAATATATATATAAATAAGAAATATATGATATATAAAGTGATGATATACATAATAAATATATATAATAAGTTTAAAGAAGTAGTTTAAGTATAAAATGGTTTCACCCGGGTTCGATCCGGGGACCCTCACCACGTCAAGATGATGTGATAACCAACTACACCATGAAACCTTTATAAACTGGTAAAAGGTCAAAGGTATATAGATACACTAAGAAAGGTTTATAAAGTAGTAAAAGGTCAAAAGGATATAGTTAGTGATATAAATAAAGTAGATAATGATATATCAAGTGATATAGACAAAGATATATATATATATATATAGATAAAGGATATAGATAGTGATATAGATAAAGGTTTATATATAAATATATATAGATAAGTAAGTAACTAAAGAATAGTGATATATACA
>NW_001861298.1:0-911 GCF_000209125.1 Entamoeba dispar SAW760
ATAATTATTAAAATAATAGTGTTCTATTTATAGATTATTTTTTGTTATTCATTGTAGAAATAACATTTTTTAAATCAAGATTTTATGAAGTATAAGTTATTTATTTTTAAATCAACATTTTTCAAAAAATCTTTTCTATTAAAAAACTATATTATTTTATTATTTAAACTATTTCAATTCAAACGTTAAAAAGATGAATAAAATCGTTCAATTTATCATTACAACATCATTAAATAAAGAGTTGTTTAGAATTCAATTCTGAACAACTTTTACCTTATAAATTTTTATACTTTCGTTGACATTTTTTGAGATATTAATATAAAAAAATAATGATTAATATTAAAAAGAAATACATAATGAAGATAAAATAAAATAAATAAATCATGAATAATAACTAATACAGATTAAGATAATTGTTAAACAGAATTTAATTTAAAGAATGAGATATAAAGATATTAAATAATTTTTTAATAGTCTTTAATAAAAATAATCATTCATATCTCAAAAAATGTCAACGAAAGTATAAAAATTTATAAGGTAAAAGTTGTTCAGATATTAATTTTAAACAAGTGATTTATTAATAAAAATTTATAAAAAATGATACATCTATCATGATTTTTTTGAGACACAAAAAATGACTTATCTTAAATATACATCGTTTTTCATATAATATAAAATAATAATTATAATACTGATATATCAAATAAAATAATTGTTTTGTAGATAAAGTATTGAAGGACGTATAGATGAGTAGAGTCAATATTTTTTGTCACTGAGTCAATTTTATCATATCTCTGTAACAAGGTTGTTTTAATGAAAACTTATAAGGTAAAAAATGTTCTTGGAGGTAATCTGAAGACCTCATTTTTTAACAATTTTTTCATGATTATTTCATCATTTTATTTAACATA
>NW_001861297.1:0-734 GCF_000209125.1 Entamoeba dispar SAW760
GATTAATATTAAAAAGAAATACATAATCGAAGATAAAATAAAATAAATAAATCATGAATAATAACTAATACAGATTAAGATAATTGTTAAACAGAATTTAATTTAAAGAATGAGATATAAAGATATTAAATAATTTTTTAATAGTCTTTAATAAAAATAATCATTCATATCTCAAAAAATGTCAACGAAAGTATAAAAATTTATAAGGTAAAAGTTGTTCAGATATTAATTTTAAACAAGTGATTTATTAATAAAAATTTATAAAAAATGATACTTCTATCATGATTTTTTTGAGACACAAAAAATGACTTATCTTAAATATACATCGTTTTTCATATAATATAAAATAATAATTATAATACTGATATATCAAATAAAATAATTGTTTTGTAGATAAAGTATTGAAGGACGTATAGATGAGTAGAGTCAATATTTTTTGTCACTGAGTCAATTTTATCATATCTCTGTAACAAGGTTGTTTTAATGAAAACTTATAAGGTAAAAAATGTTCTTGGAGGTAATCTGAAGACCTCATTTTTTAACAATTTTTTCATGATTATTTCATCATTTTATTTAACATAATTATGTATGAGAAATGAATTGTTTAGAATTCAATTCTGAACAACTTTTACCTTATAAATTTTTATACTTTCGTTGACATTTTTTGAGATATGAATGATTATTTTTATTAAAGACTATTAAAAAATTATTTAATATCTTTATATCTCATTCTT
>NW_001861296.1:0-1052 GCF_000209125.1 Entamoeba dispar SAW760
AGATAATTTACTTCTTCAAGAGTTTCTATTCTCGGGATTAAATGTATTAATCTTACCTTAAATAGCTTTTATCATTCCATTATTATTGGATTTTTACTTTTAATTCACAATTAAATACTAAGATTTCTCTTAATATTCTCGTTTATTAATAATCACTATAAATGAAATAATTCTCTTGCTCTTAATAATTTCCTATATTACAAATTTCAATACAATCTTATTAAATATACTACTTATATATCTAATCTTTTTATATTTTTATTTATAATACATTCTACTATTTTTCTTATAAATTATCCGTTCACATATTACTCTTTCAAGCTCTTTTCACTCTTTTTCCAAAGTTCTTTTAAGTTTTCCTTCACAGTACTTCTTTGCTATCAGTTTTCCTGTAATATTTAGACTTTGATGAATACTATCACCTTTTCGATTTATACTTCCAAATAAATTTACTCTTTTCTAAACTATATTCTTTTCAAAATATATTTAAATTGACGAGGCTTTCACTCTCTCTGGCTCAGCATTCGTTCTGAATTCAATCTAAATTATCTCTTTTAAATATAATTTTTCTTTTAGTTACACTCTGAATAATTTAAGACTAGCCTCACACATTGCTGTATTCTTCTAACCTTTTTACAATTATCCATTTTTATCAACTTGGTCTTTTTCTTTTTCATTCGCCATTACTTAAGAAATCATTGTTATTTTTTCTTCCTTCCCTTATTGATATGCTTAAGTTAAGGGAGTCCTCTTACGATACTCAAATCTTTATTTATTAACTCACTTATAGATATCTGGTTAAAGCTCTTTACTTCTTCTCTCTTTTACCCACTAGCTACTTCTCACTTCTACTAATATTTGCTTTTAATATACTCTTTTATTTTGGATATTGAATATCATATATACCTTGAAGTTCATAAGTATACTTTCAAGCATTCAAAGTTTGGATATTCACATTTTATTGTTCCTATCACTTATCGCAATTCATTGCGTTCTTCATCGCACAGAAACTAAACTATCCAAAGTAATATTTATATACTTTTTCTTTCTCT
>NW_001861295.1:0-920 GCF_000209125.1 Entamoeba dispar SAW760
AGGTGCACTTTTTTGATTTTAATAAAAAGTACTAGAGTATCCAATATCGTTCTGTGGATCCTCCAAAAAATAAAGTTTTATCAGAAATGGTGAGGTTGTAGCAGAGATATTAATTCAACAAATTTGTTGAAAAAAGGTGCACTTTTTATGATTTTAATATAAAGTACTATATATCAATTATCTTCAAAAGCACTCTGCAAAAAGATAAAAATTATTAATTGTGATCGTCATGTATTTGAGATATTAATTTATTCTATTTTTATCTAAACCAAATGAAAGAAGTTAAATGTCGTCAATTTTAATAAAAAGTACTAAGTATTAATCACATTAATATGCACTCTACAAAAAGATAAAAATTATTAATTCTGGTCGCTTTCTATCTGAGATAATTTTTGACATGTTTCTGTCTAAATTAGACGAAAGAAGTTAAATGCGTCTGATTTTAATAAAAAGTACTAGGTATCTAGTAACTTTATATGGAACCTCCAAAAAATAAAGTTTTATCAGAAATGGTGAGGTTGTAGATGAGATACAAGTTCAACAATTTTATTGAAAAAAGGTGCACTTTTTTGATTTTAATAAAAAGTACTAGGTATCTATTACCTTACATCATGCACTTAAAAAATGCAGTTGTTATTAATTCTTGACGCAGTACATTTGAGATATTAATAATTATTAAAATAATAGTGTTCTATTTATAGATTATTTTTTGTTATTCATTGTAGAAATAACATTTTTTAAATCAAGATTTTATGAAGTATAAGTTATTTATTTTTAAATCAACATTTTTCAAAAAATCTTTTCTATTAAAAAACTATATTATTTTATTATTTAAACTATTTCAATTCAAACGTTAAAAAGATGAATAAAATCGTTCAATTTATCATTACAACATCATTAAATAAAGAGTTGTTTAGAAT
>NW_001861294.1:0-934 GCF_000209125.1 Entamoeba dispar SAW760
TTATACCTTTATACCTATATAGAGTTATACCTTTATACCTTTATACCTTTATACCTTTATAGTGTTTTTATTCTTTGATTTTATTATATGACAACCAGCAAGAGTGGCCGAGTGGTCCAAGGCGGCAGTTTAAGGTACTGTTCTCTTCGGAGGCGTGGGTTCGAACCCCACCTTCTTGCATTTTACTATATTCTATCTTTATGTACCCTTTTATATCTATATATATGTCACTTATCACTTTATAACTTATGTTATATATTAAACTTTATCATTTCTACTTTTCTACTTTTCTACTTTATTCCTTTATATCTATATCTATATATATATTTATATATCTATATAACTTTATACCTTTATTATTTTATTATACCTTATCTTTTATTTATATTTATTCTTCCTTATATATATATATATTCCTTCTTTTATATATATTACACCTTTTATATATATTACACCTTTTATATATATATATTCCAACTTTTTATATTTATTTATTTCAACTTTTTATATATATATTACACCTTTTTTTTATATTATATATACCTCCATCCTTGGAAGGCCTCTTAGCATAGATGGCAGTGCGTTCCCCTAGTAAGGGAAAGGTCGTGGGTTCGATTCCCGCAGAGGCCTTACACTTTTTATGCCTCCTATAATCTATATGTTTACTTATATCTTATATCTTATATCTTATATCTTACATCTTACATCTTACATCTTAGTTCTTATCTTTATATCTATATATACATCTAGATACTTTTCTATTCTTATTTCTAGATCCTTTTCTATCTATATATTCATATATGTGTAAATGTTTAGATATCTATAACCTTTTATGTTCTATTATTCTTACTCTATCTTTATCCTATATAGACTTTCTATTTTATCTTTATATTATTCCTATAGTGTTACCCTATTCTATTCTTATATTGTAAAA
>NW_001861293.1:0-912 GCF_000209125.1 Entamoeba dispar SAW760
TGAGTGAATGCTTTCGCTCTCGTGCATCTTATAGCGATCATGGATTTTCACCTCTCCCGTTATTTTCTGAATCACCCCAATTGTTCCTTTTAATCCTTCTCTCGAAATGTCTAATTGACATCTCCTCAGCATTGTCCCATGCTTGAATATTCATTAACATAATGTTTTGCTTTAAACACCTTATTTTATTCAAAGTAATGACAACTCAATTACTTGAATTGTCTCCTTCTTTGATTTTAATTTAACATTTCTAGAAACTTCACTTAATGTAAAGTCTTCAAAATGTATAAAATCACATTTTAATTCAACTACGAGCGTTTTAATCACAGCAACTTTAATATACACTATTGGAGCTGGAATTACCGCGGCTGCTGGCACCAGACTTGCCCTCCAATTGATTTCGTAGGAGAATTTACCTCCTACTCATTCCTTCAAGAATTGATTTTACTCAACTCTAGAGTTATGTGTCGTCACTACCTCTTCAATTCGAAAGTGGGTAATTTACGCGCCTGCTGCCTTCCTTAGAAGTGGTAGCCATCTGTAAAGCTCCCTCTCCGATGTCGAACCCCAATTCCTCGTTATCCGTTATAATCTTGGTAGTCCTCGATACTACCAACTGATTGATAGATCAGAAATTCTCATTGGTTACTTGTTAAACACTGTGTGTTCTACAATTGTCGTGGCATCCTAACTCACTTAGAATGTCATTTCTCAATTTACTTACATAAATTGGCCACTTTGTACTAATACAAATTGGATCGTCTCAAGTATTATCTTTATCATTCACAAAGCTATCCTTGTACTTTACTAACCAAAGAAACTATTACTGTATATGAGCCGTCGCAGTTCATCTACTGGTCTTATACTTACACATGCATGCTATCTTACATCAGCATATATACTGCAGATCAC
>NW_001861292.1:0-747 GCF_000209125.1 Entamoeba dispar SAW760
GGTCGCAGGTTCGAAACCTGCTGAGAGCATTGTTTTTAAAGAAATACATACATATTATACATATTATACATATTATACATATTATACATATACATACATGAGAGTATTTGTATAAAAGGAATAAAGTAATAAAGTAATAAAGGAATAAAGTATAAAAAGAATATAGTAATATAGTAATAAAGGAATAAAGTATAAAAGGAATAAAGTATAAAAGGAATAAAGTATAAAAGGAATAAAGTATAAAAGGAATATAGTAATAAAGGAATATAATAATAAAGGATATAAGTATAAGTATAAGTATAAGTCATGAATATAAAATAGAATATAGAATATAAAGGATATAATATATAATATATAAAGTAGAATATATACATATAATATATATAATAAATATAATAATATATAATATATAATATATAAGGGAAGTACATAAAAAGAATATAGTATAGATTAAATATAGATGGAGGGGGCTTAGCTCAGTGGCAGAGCAGCTGACTCCAGATCAGCCGGTCAGTGGTTCAATCCCTCTAGCCCTCACTTTTTATACATATAGTATCCATAAAGTATAGATAAAGTAAGATATAGTATATCTAGTGTATAAGTAGAGGATACATATAGTAAGATAGTAAGATAGTATGATAGTATGATAGTATGATAGTATGATAGTATGATAGTAAGATAATAAGAAAGTATGGCATCTATAGTCATATATAGAACAATAAATAGTCATATAAACACTGGAAAGTG
>NW_001861291.1:0-844 GCF_000209125.1 Entamoeba dispar SAW760
TAGAAATATAAAAAGGGGAAAGATTAAACATAAACATAAACATAAACATAAACATATATAAAGAAGTAGATAACATAAACATATATATATATTAACATATAAACATATATACATATATACTTAATAACATAATAACATAATAACATAATAACATATAAAGAAGTAGATTATATAAACATATATACATATATACATATAAATAAACATATATAAAGGATAAGAATATAGGTATAGGTATAGTTTTTGAAATAATTAAACATAGATGTATAAATATAAATATAAATATAAATATAAATATAAAATAGATATATAAAGGAATGATATACATTATAAGTATAAACATCTACTATAAGTATAAAATGGTTTCACCCGGGTTCGATCCGGGGACCCTCACCACGTCAAGATGATGTGATAACCAACTACACCATGAAACCTTTATAAACTGGTAAAAGGTCAAAGGTATATAGATACACTAAGAAAGGTTTATAAAGTAGTAAAAGGTCAAAAGGATATAGTTAGTGATATAAATAAAGTAGATAAAGATATATCAAGTGATATAGATAAAGATATAGACAAAGATATATATATATATAGATAAAGGATATAGATAGTGATATAGATAAAGGTTTATATATATTTATATATAGATAAGTAAGTAACTAAAGAATAGTGATATATACATATGATAAGATATACATATAATAATAAGTTGGTAGGGAATATAGTGATATAGTTATATACATAAGATAAGATGGAAGGTGTAGTAAAGATAGTAAAGATAGTAAAGATAGTAAAGATAGTAAAGATAATAAAGATAATAAGATAATAAAAATAATAAAAATAA
>NW_001861290.1:0-865 GCF_000209125.1 Entamoeba dispar SAW760
ACTTCTGCTTACTTATGCTTACTGAAAGCTTCCGTGGCTCAGTCGGCAGAGCGAACGGCTGTTAACCGTTAGGTCCTTGGTTCGATCCCAAGCGGAAGCGTCTTTTTTACTATTATTATTAACCTTTATGCTACTATTATTATTATTATCATCTTATTCACTTATTATTATATTATTATATTATATTATTATGTTCTTTTTTTATTCCCTTATTCCCTTATTCTTTCTCTTTAGTAGATATATTCTTATATTTCTATTTCTATTTATTATACTTATACATGTATATATGTATATATCTTTTTATACTTCCTTAGTATTTTACTTAGTATTTTACTTCCTATATCCTTATTAGATGTACCTACTTTATACTATTACCTATATGCTATTCTTATCCCTTTATACTATACTATTCTATTCCTCTTATACTATTCTTATCCCTTTATACCTTTATATTCTTATACTTTTATACTTTTATACTTTTATACCTATAACCATTTATACCTTTATACCTTTATACCTTTATACCTTTATACTTTATACTATTTCCTCTTATACCACCTATTCTTATTATAAAAATACGCCCCCCGTGGGGCTCGAACCCACGACCGCGCGGTTAAGAGCCGCGCGCTCTACCGACTGAGCTAGGAAGGCTCACAGATTATTAGTATTCTTGACTTCTAGACTATGACTATATTTATATATATTTTTATATTTATTTAAATTTTATTTTATTATTTATGTTTATTTTATATATGTAATGACTTATTATATTTATTCCTTTTTATTTCTATATTTCTTTATATATTATATATTACTATACTTATACTTATTACTATTTATACTATATATATAGACTATCTTACTA
>NW_001861289.1:0-845 GCF_000209125.1 Entamoeba dispar SAW760
TTTTATTAAAGACTATTAAAAAATTATTTAATATCTTTATATCTCATTCTTTAAATTAAATTCCTGTTTAACAATTATCTTAATCTGTATTAGTTATTATTCATGATTTATTTATTTTATTTTATCTTCATTATGTATTTCTTTTTAATATTAATCATTATTTTTTTATATTAATATCTCAAAAAATGTCAACGAAAGTATAAAAATTTATAAGGTAAAAGTTGTTCAGAATTGAATTCTAAACAATTCATTTCTCATACATAATTATGTTAAATAAAATGATGAAATAATCATGAAAAAATTGTTAAAAAATGAGGTCTTCAGATTACCTCCAAGAACATTTTTTACCTTATAAGTTTTCATTAAAACAACCTTGTTACAGAGATATGATAAAATTGACTCAGTGACAAAAAATATTGACTCTACTCATCTATACGTCCTTCAATACTTTATCTACAAAACAATTATTTTATTTGATATATCAGTATTATAATTATTATTTTATATTATATGAAAAACGATGTATATTTAAGATAAGTCATTTTTTGTGTCTCAAAAAAATCATGATAGAAGTATCATTTTTTATAAATTTTTATTAATAAATCACTTGTTTAAAATTAATATCTGAACAACTTTTACCTTATAAATTTTTATACTTTCGTTGACATTTTTTGAGATATTAATATAAAAAAATAATGATTAATATTAAAAAGAAATACATAATGAAGATAAAATAAAATAAATAAATCATGAATAATAACTAATACAGATTAAGATAATTGTTAAACAGAATTTAATTTAAAGAATGAGATATAAAGATATTAAATAATTTTTTAATAGTCTTT
>NW_001861288.1:0-899 GCF_000209125.1 Entamoeba dispar SAW760
AGTCTTTTAATACCCTCTTTTATACTAGTTATTTTATTTGATATTAAAAATTATTAAAATATTATTTATTATATTTTACTGATACTTTAATGTATTTTCTAAAAGTAAAAATTCTAAAGATATTTCTTCTAAAAATAAGAAAATTTACTCTGAAAATGGGAATTCTTTCTTTTAAAAATAGAATTTTTGAATAATTAACAAAATTTTTTGAAAATAGTTTACTTTAAAAATAGAACATAATATGTCATAAAATTTTCCAAATTCGAAAATGAAGAAAATTACTTCCATAGAATTTTCAAAAATTTAAAAACAAAAAATTCAAGAATGATTTGAATTTATCTTATTTCTAAAAATAGAATAACAAAAAATTCATTAAAAATAGAAATTGTTATTAACTCAATTTTTATAACATTTTATAACAATAAATTACATGTACCAAAATATATAATAATATAATATTTCATACCACAAATAAATTACGTTCAAAATTATATAAAATATTTTTCAAGTGTTATATTAGTTAAAAAATCAATAAATAATTAAATATCTATATTTCTTTAAAAAGTAATAAATATCAAACACATTATAGTTTATTACTCATAACTATAATTATTATTAATTATGATAGTTATGTATTTGAGATATTAACTTTTTTATCTAAACTAGATGAAAGAAGTTAAATGTCGTCAATTTTAATAAAAAGTACTAAGTATTAATCACATTAATATGCACTCTACAAAAAGATAAAAATTATTAATTCTGGTCGCTTTCTATCTGAGATAATTTTTGACATGTTTCTGTCTAAATTAGATGAAAGAAGTTAAATGTCGTCAATTTTAATAAAAAGTACTAAGTATTAATCACATTAATATGCACTCTACAAAAAGATAAAAATATAA
>NW_001861287.1:0-896 GCF_000209125.1 Entamoeba dispar SAW760
ATATTTCTTGTTTTTGTATTTATTTTATTTATTCTTATTTTTATTTTCATTTGATATTATTTTGTTATTTTGTATGTTAAATTATTTATAATTATATAATTATATTATTCATTAACATATTCTATTTATATTTATATTTTATATTATTATTGTTGTATAATTATTTGATTATAATTTATTGAAATGATTTAAATTAATATAAATGAATGTAATTATGAATTAAATAATTTTATATTTTATTATTTCATTTATTTATCATTATTCATTATTTGATATATTATTTTATTCATTGTTAATTTATGTTTTGAATATTATATTTATTTATCTTTTATTTTATCATATTTTATTAATTATTGAAATATTCTATAAATACTTTATTATTTAATTTATCAATTAATTCATTCTTTTATTTATGTTTTATTCATTATATTATTTTATTTATATTATTTCATATTTAAATAATCATTTTAAATATAAAATAATAATAAAAATAAAAAAGAAAAGAATAAATTAAGAATGAATAAAAATAAAAGATAATAGAATAAATGAATTCATAATTATTTATCATTAATTATATCATTAATTATATTATCATTTATTATAAATATATTGATTATTCATTTATTATTATATTTATTATCTTTTATCATATTTTATTATTATATTATTAAATAAAAATAAAATATAAAATGAAATAATTAATAAAATATAAAATAAAATGAAATATTTAATAATTATAATTTATTAAAAATAAAAATAATTATCATTTTATTTTATTTCTTATTATTTATTGTTTTTCATAACAAATATCAATTAATAAAAATAGAATGATGATAAAGAATAAAAAAGAAGAAATTAAAATATAAAAATAAAAGAACTAATAAAACAACTAATAA
>NW_001861286.1:0-830 GCF_000209125.1 Entamoeba dispar SAW760
ATGATTATTTTTATTAAAGACTATTAAAAAATTATTTAATATCTTTATATCTCATTCTTTAAATTAAATTCTGTTTAACAATTATCTTAATCTGTATTAGTTATTATTCATGATTTATTTATTTTATTTTATCTTCATTATGTATTTCTTTTTAATATTAATCATTATTTTTTTATATTAATATCTCAAAAAATGTCAACGAAAGTATAAAAATTTATAAGGTAAAAGTTGTTCAGAATTGAATTCTAAACAATTCATTTCTCATACATAATTATGTTAAATAAAATGATGAAATAATCATGAAAAAATTGTTAAAAAATGAGGTCTTCAGATTACCTCCAAGAACATTTTTTACCTTATAAGTTTTCATTAAAACAACCTTGTTACAGAGATATGATAAAATTGACTCAGTGACAAAAAATATTGACTCTACTCATCTATACGTCCTTCAATACTTTATCTACAAAACAATTATTTTATTTGATATATCAGTATTATAATTATTATTTTATATTATATGAAAAACGATGTATATTTAAGATAAGTCATTTTTTGTGTCTCAAAAAAATCATGATAGAAGTATCATTTTTTATAAATTTTTATTAATAAATCACTTGTTTAAAATTAATATCTGAACAACTTTTACCTTATAAATTTTTATACTTTCGTTGACATTTTTTGAGATATTAATATAAAAAAATAATGATTAATATTAAAAAGAAATACATAATGAAGATAAAATAAAATAAATAAATCATGAATAATAACTAATACAGATAAAGATAATTGTTAAACAGAATTTAATTTAAAGAATGAGATATAAAGATATT
>NW_001861285.1:0-1020 GCF_000209125.1 Entamoeba dispar SAW760
TTCTCTCATAATTTATTATTTAAACAAACGTAAATGCTATATTCTCTCTTTATTATTCCTCTCATTATATAGTAGCATTAATTATTATTAATCATCCTTATTCTCTTAATGCTTTTATGGTAATGTATGTTTATGGTTTTATTTAATGAAGCTGTAAATATGTTTATAATTTATTTTAAGAATGCTTAACATAATTAAATACTACTCAAAATAGTTTTGTTTCTCGTGGGTTTTTTGAGACCCAAAACTATTATATTATACATAGTTATTCATCTATTTGGTTAGTATAGAATTATAAATTAAATAATACAAACATTAATAATCTCTTTGTGTTTAAATAATACAAACATTAATAGTCTTTTAATATCTTGTGTAGTCTAGTAGTCTTTTAATATCTTATAATAGTCTAGTAGTCTTTTAAATCTCTTAGTCTAATAATCTATTTGGTTAGTATATTGTTATAAATTAAATAATACAAACATTAACATTCTCACCTATGTATTAGTCTAATAGTCTCTTAATATCTCTTAGCGTATTAGTCTAGTAGTCTCTTAGTAATCTTTTAATATTCTCTTAGTATATTAGTCTAATAGTCTCTTAATATTTCTTAGTATATTAGTCTCTCTTATTTTTTAATTTGTTGTTCATCCTGTATGTCTCCTTAGAATGATATTATTTCAGTTCTTAGTTCTTTTTTCACCATTTTTTTATTTTTTCTAATTTTTTTTCTCTTTTCTATTTAACCCTATTAACCCTATTCTTCATTTTTTTTCTCTTTTTTTTATTGACATGGGTTTCCACCAAGATGTCATAATTCTTCACGAAATTCAAGTATGTGTATCACACTGGGTAGTAGATTAACATACTTGAATTTCGTGAAAAATGAGACATTTTTTGGTCAATTTTCATCCTCAATTTTTTCTCTCTTTTTGTTTTTAGATTTTTCATTTTTTTTTTGAATGGGCAAAAACCTCGTCATTTTTCACGAAATTAAAATCTTTGCATCTCTGATGGTCCTAG
>NW_001861284.1:0-764 GCF_000209125.1 Entamoeba dispar SAW760
TTATACATCTAACTATATATATATAACTATAACTATTCTTTCTTATATTTTATCCTTTCTTTTATATATATATACCTCTACCATATTTTACTTATATACTTATTATCCTTACACTTTTTATACACCTATTATATATATATATATATTATTTATTATATATATTATATCCTTTATATTATATATCATATATCATATCCTTTATACTTTATATACCTTTAATATCTTACTTTATTACTTTATTACTTTATTCCTTTATTCCTTTATTACTTTATTCCTATATTACTTTATTCCTTTATTCCTTTATTACTTTATTCCTATATTCCTTTATTACTTTATTCCTTTATTCCTTTATTACTTAATTATCTTACTTTACAGTACTCCCCCCATTTTTATACTAATTTATTAGAAGTCTTCAATAGTATAGCTGGTTAGTATCTTCGCCTGTCACGGGAAAGACCGGGGTTCGAATCCCCGTTGAAGAGTTCACTTTTTATACTATAATATTTCTTTTTATAAGTATATATATGACTATTTATTATACTATTTTTTGTTACAATAAAATATATATTATTCCTTTCTTATATATATTTATTTTTATTTATTATATTTCTTTTTTACTATATTATTTATATTCTTTATAAAAAGAGTACGACAGTGGCAGGATTTGAACCTACGCATCCAGAGGATAATTGATTTCAAGTCAATCGCCTTAGACCACTCGGCCACACTGTCAATCTGAGTACTATTATTATATGAACCTATAT
>NW_001861283.1:0-944 GCF_000209125.1 Entamoeba dispar SAW760
CTATTAAAAAATTATTTAATATCTTTATATCTCATTCTTTAAATTAAATTCTTGTTTAACAATTATCTTAATCTGTATTAGTTATTATTCATGATTTATTTATTTTATTTTATCTTCATTATGTATTTCTTTTTAATATTAATCATTATTTTTTTATATTAATATCTCAAAAAATGTCAACGAAAGTATAAAAATTTATAAGGTAAAAGTTGTTCAGAATTGAATTCTAAACAACTCTTTATTTAATGATGTTGTAATGATAAATTGAACGATTTTATTCATCTTTTTAACGTTTGAATTGAAATAGTTTAAATAATAAAATAATATAGTTTTTTAATAGAAAAGATTTTTTGAAAAATGTTGATTTAAAAATAAATAACTTATACTTCATAAAATCTTGATTTAAAAAATGTTATTTCTACAATGAATAACAAAAAATAATCTATAAATAGAACACTATTATTTTAATAATTATTAATATCTCAAATGTACTGCGTCAAGAATTAATAACAACTGCATTTTTTAAGTGCATGATGTAAGGTAATAGATACCTAGTACTTTTTATTAAAATCAAAAAAGTGCACCTTTTTTCAATAAAATTGTTGAACTTGTATCTCATCTACAACCTCACCATTTCTGATAAAACTTTATTTTTTGGAGGTTCCATATAAAGTTACTAGATACCTAGTACTTTTTATTAAAATCAGACGCATTTAACTTCTTTCGTCTAATTTAGACAGAAACATGTCAAAAATTATCTCAGATAGAAAGCGACCAGAATTAATAATTTTTATCTTTTTGTAGAGTGCATATTAATGTGATTAATACTTAGTACTTTTTATTAAAATTGACGACATTTAACTTCTTTCATTTGGTTTAGATAAAAATAGAATAAATTAATATCTCAAATACATGACGATCACAATTAATAATTTTTATCTTTT
>NW_001861282.1:0-703 GCF_000209125.1 Entamoeba dispar SAW760
AGGTAGGGATAGTAAGTGGTGTACCGAGATTGAAATAGTTAAGGAAAACTCAAAAGAACGTACATGACAGGGATAAATGATTGGAATTATTTGTTTTGAACGAGGAATTCCTTGTAATATCGAGTCATTAACTCGAGATGAATACGTCCCTGCCCTTTGTACACACCGCCCGTCGCTCCTACCGATTGAATAAAGAGGTGAAATTCTAGGATTCTGTCTTATAGATAGAAAAATGGATTTAAATCTCCTTATTTAGAGGAAGGAGAAGTCGTAACAAGGTTTCCGTAGGTGAACCTGCGGAAGGATCATTAAAAGAAAAGAAATAATCTTTTAAAATAAAACAAGAAATTTATAGAATAAGATAATCTACAAAGAAAATAATAAAAGTAAGAATAAAAGGAATTAGAATATAAGAAGAAAGAAAAAGTATAATAAAATATTACTTTGGATAGTTTAGTTTCCTGTGCGATGAAGAACGCAATGAATTGCGATAAGTGTAGGAACAATAAAATGTGAATATCCAAACTTTGAATGCTTGAAAGTATACTTATGAACTTCAAGGTATATATGATATTCAATATCCAAAATAAAAGAGTATATTAAAAGCAAATATTAGTAGAAGTGAGAAGTAGCTAGTGGGTAAAAGAGAGAAGAAGTAAAGAGCTTTAACCAGATATCTATAAGTGAGTTAATAAATAAAGAT
>NW_001861281.1:0-833 GCF_000209125.1 Entamoeba dispar SAW760
TTTCGTTTCCTTACTCGTTAAAATGTCTTCATTTTAACGGTCGAGTATCAGTTAAGAAATTATAATGCCATCCATTTTCAGGACTCATTCATTCGATAGGTGAGTTGTTACACATTCCTTAGCGGTTTCCGACTTCCATGGCCACCGTCCTATTGTCAATATGAATGAATACCTTTTGTGGTACTCGTTATGTTTCTTTTTGGCACTTTATCTCGACGTTCGGTTCATCCCGCATCGCCAGTCCTGCTTACCAGACTTGGCCGATTCAAAGTATGTTTATATTTAAATTCCTGAAGTGTATTTAACACTGAGAATTCTTCTTTGTTTATTCATAGTTTGACAAGATGTTGAGTGAAAATACTCACCCATTACACCTAATCATTATCTTTACCAATCAATACTATTAATACTTTGACCTTCCTAAGGGAATATTCAGGTGGAACCAGCTACTAGATAGTTCGATGAGTCTTTCGCCCCTATACTCAAATATGACAAGTAATTTGCACGTTAACACTGCGTGAATCTTCCACCAAAGTTTCCTTCGGCTTCAATCCGTTCAAGTATAGTTCACCATCTTTCGGGTCCTAACATATTTACTTCTTCTATTGAAAGATACTATTGCTAAATGTATTTCTACACTCTCATAGTTTTTCGTTTTCTCTTCATGTTATAGCTTTCCTGCTATTCTCATTCGCATCCATGTTAGACTCCCTGGTCCGTGTTTCAAGACGGGTAGATAATTTACTTCTTCAAGAGTTTCTATTCTCGGGATTAAATGTATTAATCTTACCTTAAATAGCTTTTATCATTCCATTATTATTGGATTTTTACTT
>NW_001861280.1:0-957 GCF_000209125.1 Entamoeba dispar SAW760
ATTAAAAAATTAGAAGCTGATTATAAATATGATTATTTAGTCTCACCTCTTATGAAACAAGCTGACTTTGAAGCTAAGCCAATGGTTTTATTCCTTGGTCAATATTCTACTGGTAAAACCACTTTTATTAATTATTTATTAAATTATGATTACCCAGGTTCTCATATTGGTCCTGAACCAACTACTGATGGTTTTATGGCTATTATGCATGGACCTAATTCTACTAATATTCCAGGTAATACTTTATGTGTTCAATCAGATAAACCATTTACTTCATTGTCTAAGTTTGGTAATGAGTTTATGGCTAAGTTTAATGGATCATTTTGTAATCTTCCACTTCTTGAACATTTAACTTTTATTGATTCTCCAGGTGTTTTATCTGGAGAAAAACAAAGAATTGGTAGATCATATGATTTTAATGAGGTTGTAAGATGGTTTGCTGAAAGAGCTGATATGATTGTACTTGTATTTGATGCACATAAATTAGATATTTCTGATGAATTTAAAGGAGTTATTGAAGCTGTTAAGAAACATTCTGAAAAAATGAGACTTGTATTGAATAAAGCAGATTCTATTGATTCACAACAATTAATGAGAGTTTATGGTGCTCTCATGTGGTCACTTGGTAAAGTTATGCAAACACCAGAATGTCTTAGAGTTTATGTCTCTTCATTTTGGGACCAACCATTTAAAGAATCATTATTTACTGGATTATTTGAAAAAGAACGTGATGATTTAATGTATGATCTTCATGCATTACCAAAACAAGCTACTGTTCGTAAAGTTAATGAATTATGTAAACGTGCACGATTAGCTAAAGCCAATGCATATATTACATCATATCTTCGTGAACAAATGCCAACATTTGGTAAAGATAAGAAGAAGGCAGAATTATTAAAGGATTTGAATACTGTTTTCAATACTGTTATGAAAAGATATAATTTGGCTGCTGGTGAT
>NW_001861279.1:0-676 GCF_000209125.1 Entamoeba dispar SAW760
TAACTTCTTTCATTTGGTTTAGATAAAAATAGAATAAATTAATATCTCAAATACATGACGATCACAATTAATAATTTTTATCTTTTTGCAGAGTGCTTTTGAAGATAATTGATATATAGTTCTTTATATTAAAATCATAAAAAGTGCACCTTTTTTCAACAAATTTGTTGAATTAATATCTCTGCTACAACCTCACCATTTCTGATAAAACTTTATTTTTTGGAGGATCCACAGAACGATATTGGATACCTAGTACTTTTTATTAAAATCAAAAAAGTGCACCTTTTTTCAATAAAATTGTTGAATTAATATTTCTGCTACAACCTCACCATTTCTGATAAAACTTTATTTTTTGGAGGATCCACAGAACGATATTGGATACCTAGTACTTTATATTAAAATCAAAAAAGTGCACCTTTTTTCAACAAATTTGTTGAATTAATATCTCTGCTACAACCTCACCATTTCTGATAAAACTTTATTTTTTGGAGGATCCACAGAACGATATTGGATACCTAGTACTTTATATTAAAATCATAAAAAGTGCACCTTTTTTCAATAAAATTGTTGAATTAATATCTCTGCTACAACCTCACCATTTCTGATAAAACTTTATTTTTTGGAGGATCCACAGAACGATATTGGATACCTAGTACTTTTTATTAAAATCAAAAAA
>NW_001861278.1:0-704 GCF_000209125.1 Entamoeba dispar SAW760
CAGGCTTACTGCCATCATTCAATGTATTTTGAATGATACGTATTTTATCAGGTTTCATTTAACTATCAATATTTTTCTTTCATTTATACAACTTTTGTTAGTTATTTATTAGAAAAAACTATTGTTTTACTTCATAAATTTATTAATAACTTCAAAGTTTTTCTAAAATTAGATAACGACTCAGATTATCCATACAAACAATATAGAATTATTCTAAAAATAGAAAACGATTCAGATTATCCATACAAATAATTTATAAAATTTCTAAAAATAGAAAACGATTCAGATTATCCATACAAACATGTCGCCGAAAATGCCGAATATTTGTTGGTAACCACGTCATCCTTTTCGGCAAATCGAGCTTTTACCATCTTAAAATTTTGGTCTAGTGTTAATCCGATGGTTTTTCCTAGCTTTTGTGTAATAAAGGTTCACTTTTCGACGGAATATCAATTTTTTTCGTTCTATTCCTTCTAATTTCAACAAAAAAACGGTAGTTTTTTCAAAAAGGGCATTTTCAAAAATCGTATTTCGAGTAGGGGGGGTCTTTTTGCAATTTTTGTTGAAATTTACCCCGTGTAGAAGGAATTTTCGTTGTTATATAAAACATTTGTATGTTGGGGTTTTGTTATTCTTTTTTGTTATTCTTTTTTGTTATTCACTATTTTTAGGTCATTTTTTGTTATTCTTTTTTGTTATTCAAA
>NW_001861277.1:0-797 GCF_000209125.1 Entamoeba dispar SAW760
TTCTTACTTTTATCATTTCTTTCTTCATTCAATTCTTTCTTAATTCTTTCTTCATTTTTCAATTTCTAAATTCACTATCATTTTTGCTACGCTTGAAATCTTTGCATTAGAATCGGTCCAGAAACACAATATTTTGAAATCGTGTAAAATGCTCTTACTTTTTATCAATTCACTTCTTTATTATTAACATCATTTGTTTATTTCTTAATTTCATTTTGTTTCATTTTTATTTCCATTTTCATCTACTTTAATCTCTAAATTTATTTTTATCTCACTTGCATTTCCTCATTCTCAATTTCCTCATTCTTAGATTCCTCATTCTCAAGTTCTTCTTTCTTTAAATCCTTCATTTTTCTTTTAACTCCCATCTTTCGTTTTTGTTTTCGTTTTTCTTTTCCCTGTTCTTTTTCCTTCCATCTTTCGTTGTCCTTATGTTAATCAATACAATTCAACATGTTTCTTTTATTTTCTTTAAAAACTGTTCAACTGTACTGACAGGCTTACTGCCATCATTCAATGTATTTTGAATGATACGTATTTTATCAGGTTTCATTTAACTATCAATATTTTTCTTTCATTTATACAACTTTTGTTAGTTATTTATTAGAAAAAACTATTGTTTTACTTCATAAATTTATTAATAACTTCAAAGTTTTTCTAAAATTAGATAACGACTCAGATTATCCATACAAACAATATAGAATTATTCTAAAAATAGAAAACGATTCAGATTATCCATACAAATAATTTATAAAATTTCTAAAAATAGAAAACGATTCAGATTATCCATACAAACA
>NW_001861276.1:0-955 GCF_000209125.1 Entamoeba dispar SAW760
AATATAAGACTGAATATAAAGAAAATTGTACTTGATCTAACTATATAAAAGTAATTAGATGACAGAACAGATTTAAATAATATAAGTTTGTTTTTTAGTATAATTAGTAAATAAAAAAGAAGTCAAAAGTAGGAGAATAAAGAAAGGAAAAATGGATATAAATACAAAAGAGAAGTAAGAATAAAGAATCCTTCCTTTTAAAAAGGAAGAAGAATAAAATATCTGGTTGATCCTGCCAGTATTATATGCTGATGTTAAAGATTAAGCCATGCATGTGTAAGTATAAAGACCAAGTAGGATGAAACTGCGGACGGCTCATTATAACAGTAATAGTTTCTTTGGTTAGTAAAGTACAAGGATAGCTTTGTGAATGATAAAGATAATACTTGAGACGATCCAATTTGTATTAGTACAAAGTGGCCAATTTATGTAAGTAAATTGAGAAATGACATTCTAAGTGAGTTAGGATGCCACGACAATTGTAGAACACACAGTGTTTAACAAGTAACCAATGAGAATTTCTGATCTATCAATCAGTTGGTAGTATCGAGGACTACCAAGATTATAACGGATAACGAGGAATTGGGGTTCGACATCGGAGAGGGAGCTTTACAGATGGCTACCACTTCTAAGGAAGGCAGCAGGCGCGTAAATTACCCACTTTCGAATTGAAGAGGTAGTGACGACACATAACTCTAGAGTTGAGTAAAATCAATTCTTGAAGGAATGAGTAGGAGGTAAATTCTCCTACGAAATCAATTGGAGGGCAAGTCTGGTGCCAGCAGCCGCGGTAATTCCAGCTCCAATAGTGTATATTAAAGTTGCTGTGATTAAAACGCTCGTAGTTGATTAAAATGTGATTTTATACATTTTGAAGACTTTACATTAAGTGAAGTTTCTAGAATGTAAATAAAATCAAAGAAGAGACATTCAAGTATTGAGTGTCATACTTTGA
>NW_001861275.1:0-948 GCF_000209125.1 Entamoeba dispar SAW760
ATAAGATAGTATAAAATAGTATAAAATAGTATAGATAATATAAAAGAATAGAGTGTACACTTAAAGTATAATAAAAGGAATATATAAGTTTAATAGATGTAAAAATATAGTAATAGATGTCATATAGATGTACAAAAAGGTGGGAACGGTGAGTATCGAACTCACGACCTTAAGATTATGAGACTTACGCTCTACCAACTGAGCTACGTTCCCTATTCAAACAATAACATAGAATAAAAACAAAAATAGATATAATAATAGTGGAAACATATAATAATAGTGTATATCTATATTAATAGGTTATAGTGTATAAAGTATAGATATAATAATAGTCTATAAAGTATAAAGTATAAAATATAAAATATAAAGTATAAAATATAAAATATAAAGTATAAATATAATAATAGTCTATAGTCTATAGTCTATAAAGTATAAAGTATAAAGTATAGATAATAGAATAGTGTATAGTCTATAAATAATAAAAATAATAATAGTATATAAAGTATAGTGTATAAATAGAATAGTGTATAGTATATATAATATAAATAGGATAAGTATAATAGTATAGATAAAGGTGTATATATAATATAAGGATAAGTTATAGATAAAAAGACGAGCATAGCAGGGATCGAACCTGCAATCCTCAGATCCGAAGTCTGATGCGTTTCCATTGCGCCATATGCCCATTATCAGATAAGTACATAAGTACAGAGGTGGATGATATCTAGAACACATATATCAAAAGTAAAGATAATAAAAGGTAGTAAAGGTAGTAAAGGTAATAAAGGTAATAAAGTTAATAGGGATAGTAAGAATATAAGGAAAGGAAGTAGTAGTTACATAGTATAAAACACTATAAGTAGTATAAGTAGTATAAGATAGTATAAAATAGTATAAAATAGTATAGATAATATAAAAGAATAGAGTGTACACTAAAAGTATAATAAA
>NW_001861274.1:0-970 GCF_000209125.1 Entamoeba dispar SAW760
TAACTATATCCTTTTGACTTTTACTACTTTATAAACCTTTCTTAGTGTATCTATATACCTTTGACCTTTTACCAGTTTATAAAGGTTTCATGGTGTAGTTGGTTATCACATCATCTTGACGTGGTGAGGGTCCCCGGATCGAACCCGGGTGAAACCATTTTATACTTAAACTACTTCTTTAAACTTATTATATATATTTATTATGTATATCATCACTTTATATATCATATATTTCTTATTTATATATATATTTATATTTATACATCTATGTTTATATAAAACAAAAACTATACCTATAACTATAACTATAACTATAACTATATTCTTATCCTTTATATATGTTTATATATATATATATATGTATATGTTTATTTCTTTATTTGTATATATGTATATATGTATATATTATCTACTTCTTTATATGTTTATATGTTATTATGTTTATATGTTATTATGTTTATATGTTATTATGTTATTATGTTATTATATATATGTTATTATGTTATTATGTTATTATATATATGTTTATGTTATCTACTTCTTTATATATGTTTATGTTTATGTTTATTCTTTCCCCTTTTTATATTTCTATTATTTATTTATATACTTTCACTTTCTTATATACTCCCTTTTTACTTTTTACTTCCTTCTTTAACTTGTAAGCTTCCTTAGCTCAGCTGGTAGCAGCGTTAGACTGAAGTTCTAAAGGTCGTTGGTTCGAACCCGACAGGAAGCATACGCTTTTTAGACTTTATATTACTTATTATATCCTAGATATATTAGATATACTACTTATACTACTTATACTATTTTTATTAATTTTTTTATCTTTATTATCTTTATTATCTTTATTATCTTTATTATCTTTATTATCTTTATTATCTTTACTACACCTTCCATCTTATCTTATGTATATAACTATATCACTATATTCCCTACCAACTTATTATTATATGTATATCTTATCATA
>NW_001861273.1:0-661 GCF_000209125.1 Entamoeba dispar SAW760
TAGATTACCTGACGTTCCCATCTGTGTGAACATAATGGTACTGATCAGGCTCTAAGCATCTTTACTTCCGTGTTCGGATGGGAACGGGTGTATCCTACTTGATATGAACCTACCGTTATCCTACTTACTTATGACTATGACTATCATATATTTTCTTATATTATTATATTATTATATGACTATGTACTTTTATTATTATTCCTAGTCTGTTTATTTTATATCTTATCTTTCTTATGTCTTTTATATATCATATCTATATCTATATCTATATCATATCTATATCATTTATATAACTTATATCATTTATATAACTTATATCATTTATATAACTTATAACATTTATATAACTTATAACATTTATATAACTTATATATCCCTTTTTTTATCTTCCCAGTATTTTATGAATGTTATAGGGCTTGTGGCGCAATGGAAACGCATCACACTACGAATCTGGGGATTGCAGGTTCGATCCCTGCCAAGCTCGTCTTTTTATTGACTAGATTACTTTACTTTAATCCCTTTCAACTTCTATAACCTTTATATTCTATTATATATATATTTCTTTATTTATATATATATATATATTTCTTTATTTATTTATTTATATATATCTTTATTTATATATCTATGTATGTATTTATTTCTATATTCCTTTATTTCT
>NW_001861272.1:0-946 GCF_000209125.1 Entamoeba dispar SAW760
GTTAGATAAAAATAGAATAAATTAATATCTCAAATACATTGACGATCACAATTAATAATTTTTATCTTTTTGCAGAGTGCTTTTGAAGATAATTGATATATAGTACTTTATATTAAAATCATAAAAAGTGCACCTTTTTTCAACAAATTTGTTGAATTAATATCTCTGCTACAACCTCACCATTTCTGATAAAACTTTATTTTTTGGAGGATCCACAGAACGATATTGGATACCTAGTACTTTTTATTAAAATCAAAAAAGTGCACCTTTTTTCAATAAAATTGTTGAATTAATATCTCTGCTACAACCTCACCATTTCTGATAAAACTTTATTTTTTGGAGGATCCACAGAACGATATTGGATACCTAGTACTTTATATTAAAATCAAAAAAGTGCACCTTTTTTCAACAAATTTGTTGAATTAATATCTCTGCTACAACCTCACCATTTCTGATAAAACTTTATTTTTTGGAGGATCCACAGAACGATATTGGATACCTAGTACTTTATATTAAAATCATAAAAAGTGCACCTTTTTTCAATAAAATTGTTGAATTAATATCTCTGCTACAACCTCACCATTTCTGATAAAACTTTATTTTTTGGAGGATCCACAGAACGATATTGGATACCTAGTACTTTTTATTAAAATCAAAAAAGTGCACCTTTTTTCAACAAATTTGTTGAATTAATATCTCTGCTACAACCTCACCATTTCTGATAAAACTTTATTTTTTGGAGGATCCACAGAACGATATTGGATACCTAGTACTTTTTATTAAAATCAAAAAAGTGCACCTTTTTTCAATAAAATTGTTGAATTAATATCTCTGCTACAACCTCACCATTTCTGATAAAACTTTATTTTTTGGAGGATCCACAGAACGATATTGGATACCTAGTACTTTTTATTAAAATCATAAAAAGTGCACCTTTTTTCAATAA
>NW_001861271.1:0-316 GCF_000209125.1 Entamoeba dispar SAW760
TTCATTCTAACATAATTTATTAATTATTGATAATTAAATCATTTTCTATAAAAAGTAATAAATATCAAATAACTTTTAGTGTACTAGTAATTGTTATAGTTATTATTAATTCTTGACGCAGTACATTTGAGATATTAATAATTATTAAAATAATAGTGTTCTATTTATAGATTATTTTTTGTTATTCATTGGAGAAATAACATTTTTTAAATCAAGATTTTATGAAGTATAAGTTATTTATTTTTAAATCAACATTTTTCAAAAAATCTTTTCTATTAAAAAACTATATTATTTTATTATTTAAACTATTTCAATT
>NW_001861270.1:0-784 GCF_000209125.1 Entamoeba dispar SAW760
ACTTTTATACTTTTTATACTTTTATACCTTTATACCTTTATACCTTTATACCTTTATACCTTTATACCTTTATACCTTTATAACTTATTCCTTTATTACCTTATTACCTTCTATGTATACTTTATCCACTTAGTGTTTACTTATTCTTATATATTATGTTTATATACTACCCACTATTCTGTATTATCCCTAGACTCTATGTATATCACTTAGTGCTTATATTCTACTTATATTCTACTATATACATCTATCTTTTTAACTTCTACACTATTCCTTGTACTTTTATACCTATATCACTATATCATTATATGTTTATATGTATATATGACTATATGACTATATGTTTATATGTTTATATGTATATATCACTATATACCTATATGTTTATATGACTATATGTTTATATGACTATATGTTTATATGTTTATATGTTTATATGTTTATATGTTTATATGACTATATGACTATATGTTTATATCACTATATCACTATATGTTTATATGACTATATGACTATATGACTATATCACTATATACTATGAACATATATGTGCTGTTATATCCTTTGTGATGGCTTTGTAGTTAAGTGGTAAAATACCCGCTTTGGGTGCGGGTGGCCCGGGTTCGATTCCCGGCGAAGCCCTTTTTACCACTATATCTCTATACTTTAACTACCTAGACTCTAATTTCTACTTATATTATGTTATATTATCTATTCTTATCTATTATTAACTATTCCTATTTATCTATTATATTTATTATATTTATTATTATATATTATATTT
>NW_001861269.1:0-587 GCF_000209125.1 Entamoeba dispar SAW760
ATATTTTTTATAGTCTTTAATAAAAATAATCATTCATATCTCAAAAAATGTCAACGAAAGTATAAAAATTTATAAGGTAAAAGTTGTTCAGATATTAATTTTAAACAAGTGATTTATTAATAAAAATTTATAAAAAATGATACTTCTATCATGATTTTTTTGAGACACAAAAAATGACTTATCTTAAATATACATCGTTTTTCATATAATATAAAATAATAATTATAATACTGATATATCAAATAAAATAATTGTTTTGTAGATAAAGTATTGAAGGACGTATAGATGAGTAGAGTCAATATTTTTTGTCACTGAGTCAATTTTATCATATCTCTGTAACAAGGTTGTTTTAATGAAAACTTATAAGGTAAAAAATGTTCTTGGAGGTAATCTGAAGACCTCATTTTTTAACAATTTTTTCATGATTATTTCATCATTTTATTTAACATAATTATGTATGAGAAATGAATTGTTTAGAATTCAATTCTGAACAACTTTTACCTTATAAATTTTTATACTTTCGTTGACATTTTTTGAGATATGAATGATTATTTTTATTAAAGACTATTAAAAAATTATTTAATATC
>NW_001861268.1:0-851 GCF_000209125.1 Entamoeba dispar SAW760
AAAATAAGATAAGGTATAGTAAAGATAGTCTATATATAATAGGTATAAAATAAGTAATAAGTAATAAGTAATAAGTAATATATAATATATAAAGAAATATAGAAATAAAAAGGAATAAATATAATAAGTCATTACATATATAAAATAAACATAAATAATAAAATAAAATTTAAATAAATATAAAAATATATATAAATATAGTCATAGTCTAGAAGTCAAGAATACTAATAATCTGTGAGCCTTCCTAGCTCAGTCGGTAGAGCGCGCGGCTCTTAACCGCGCGGTCGTGGGTTCGAGCCCCACGGGGGGCGTATTTTTATAATAAGAATAGGTGGTATAAGAGGAAATAGTATAAAGTATAAAGGTATAAAGGTATAAAGGTATAAAGGTATAAATGGTTATAGGTATAAAAGTATAAAAGTATAAAAGTATAAGAATATAAAGGTATAAAGGGATAAGAATAGTATAAGAGGAATAGAATAGTATAGTATAAAGGGATAAGAATAGCATATAGGTAATAGTATAAAGTAGGTACATCTAATAAGGATATAGGAAGTAAAATACTAAGTAAAATACTAAGGAAGTATAAAAAGATATATACATATATACATGTATAAGTATAATAAATAGAAATAGAAATATAAGAATATATCTACTAAAGAGAAAGAATAAGGGAATAAGGGAATAAAAAAAGAACATAATAATATAATATAATAATATAATAATAAGTGAATAAGATGATAATAATAATAATAGTAGCATAAAGGTTAATAATAATAGTAAAAAAGACGCTTCCGCTTGGGATCGAACCAAGGACCTAACGGTTAACAGCCGTTCGCTCTGCCGACTGA
>NW_001861267.1:0-686 GCF_000209125.1 Entamoeba dispar SAW760
TGAGATATTAATAATTATTAAAATAATAGTGTTCTATTTATAGATTATTTTTTGTTATTCATTGTAGAAATAACATTTTTTAAATCAAGATTTTATGAAGTATAAGTTATTTATTTTTAAATCAACATTTTTCAAAAAATCTTTTCTATTAAAAAACTATATTATTTTATTATTTAAACTATTTCAATTCAAACGTTAAAAAGATGAATAAAATCGTTCAATTTATCATTACAACATCATTAAATAAAGAGTTGTTTAGAATTCAATTCTGAACAACTTTTACCTTATAAATTTTTATACTTTCGTTGACATTTTTTGAGATATTAATATAAAAAAATAATGATTAATATTAAAAAGAAATACATAATGAAGATAAAATAAAATAAATAAATCATGAATAATAACTAATACAGATTAAGATAATTGTTAAACAGAATTTAATTTAAAGAATGAGATATAAAGATATTAAATAATTTTTTAATAGTCTTTAATAAAAATAATCATTCATATCTCAAAAAATGTCAACGAAAGTATAAAAATTTATAAGGTAAAAGTTGTTCAGATATTAATTTTAAACAAGTGATTTATTAATAAAAATTTATAAAAAATGATACTTCTATCATGATTTTTTTGAGACACAAAAAATGACTTATCTTAAAATATACATCGTTTTTCATTATAATATA
>NW_001861266.1:0-935 GCF_000209125.1 Entamoeba dispar SAW760
TGGTAGTCCTCGATACTACCAACTGATTGATAGATCAGAAATTCTCATTGGTTACTTGTTAAACACGGTGTGTTCTACAATTGTCGTGGCATCCTAACTCACTTAGAATGTCATTTCTCAATTTACTTACATAAATTGGCCACTTTGTACTAATACAAATTGGATCGTCTCAAGTATTATCTTTATCATTCACAAAGCTATCCTTGTACTTTACTAACCAAAGAAACTATTACTGTTATAATGAGCCGTCCGCAGTTTCATCCTACTTGGTCTTTATACTTACACATGCATGGCTTAATCTTTAACATCAGCATATAATACTGGCAGGATCAACCAGATATTTTATTCTTCTTCCTTTTTAAAAGGAAGGATTCTTTATTCTTACTTCTCTTTTGTATTTATATCCATTTTTCCTTTCTTTATTCTCCTACTTTTGACTTCTTTTTTATTTACTAATTATACTAAAAAACAAACTTATATTATTTAAATCTGTTCTGTCATCTAATTACTTTTATATAGTTAGATCAAGTACAATTTTCTTTATATTCAGTCTTATATTTATTTCTTTAAATTCTTTCATTCTTAACAACATATATCTATTATGATTATATTAAATTCTTTTAATAATCATTTCTTATTTCTTTAATTAATCTCTTCTATGAGATTACTTATTCTGTTTATCTCTTATATTATTCTCCCTAAATATTATGAATACTTATTTTATTTATTATTTTATTGACAAACTGTGCTATTCTCTCATAATTTATTATTTAAACAAACGTAAATGCTATATTCTCTCTTTATTATTCCTCTCATTATATAGTAGCATTAATTATTATTAATCATCCTTATTCTCTTAATGCTTTTATGGTAATGTATGTTTATGGTTTTATTTAATGAAGCTGTAAATATGTTATAATTTATTTTAAGAATGC
>NW_001861265.1:0-963 GCF_000209125.1 Entamoeba dispar SAW760
ACTCTATGTATATCACTTAGTGCTTATATTCTACTTATATTCTACTATATACATCTATCTTTTTAACTTCTACACTATTCCTTGTACTTTTATACCTATATCACTATATCATTATATGTTTATATGTATATATGACTATATGACTATATGTTTATATGTTTATATGTATATATCACTATATACCTATATGTTTATATGACTATATGTTTATATGACTATATGTTTATATGTTTATATGTTTATATGTTTATATGTTTATATGACTATATGACTATATGTTTATATCACTATATCACTATATGTTTATATGACTATATGACTATATGACTATATCACTATATACTATGAACATATATGTGCTGTTATATCCTTTGTGATGGCTTTGTAGTTAAGTGGTAAAATACCCGCTTTGGGTGCGGGTGGCCCGGGTTCGATTCCCGGCGAAGCCCTTTTTACCACTATATCTCTATACTTTAACTACCTAGACTCTAATTTCTACTTATATTATGTTATATTATCTATTCTTATCTATTATTAACTATTCCTATTTATCTATTATATTTATTATATTTATTATTATTATTATTATATTTCTTATTATTATTATATATCTTATTATCTATACTTATGTATTATTACTTATTTTATATCATAAGTATTTTATACTTTTATACTTTTATACTTTTATACTTTTATACCTTTATACCTTTATACCTTTATACCTTTATACCTTTATACCTTTATACCTTTATAACTTATTCCTTTATTACCTTATTACCTTCTATGTATACTTTATCCACTTAGTGTTTACTTATTCTTATATATTATGTTTATATACTACCCACTATTCTGTATATCCCTAGACTCTATGTATATCACTTAGTGCTATATCTACTATATCTACTATATACATCTATCTTTTACTCTACACTATCCTGTACTTTATACTATATCACTATATCA
>NW_001861264.1:0-926 GCF_000209125.1 Entamoeba dispar SAW760
GATATAGTATATCTAGTGTATAAGTAGAGGATACATATAGTAAGATAGTAAGATAGTATGATAGTATGATAGTATGATAGTATGATAGTATGATAGTAAGATAATAAGAAAGTATGGCATCTATAGTCATATATAGAACAATAAATAGTCATATAAACACTGGGAAAGTGATATAAAAGATATAAAAGGATATAAGATATAAAATAAATAAAATATATATATATAACATATAAAAAAAATAAAGAAGTAAGTTTAAGTTATAAAAGGTTATATAAAAGAGTGAATAAGTTAGTCGGAATAGTTAAAGAATAGAATAGTATAGTCATATAAACATATAAACATATAAACATATAATAATATATAGATAATATAAATAGAAAGAAATATATATAATATAAACATAATATGTAAACAGATTATATGATAAAGTAGTTATAGTAAGCTCTCATAGCTCAGTCGGTAGAGCATGGTGCTAATAACGCCAGGGTCGCAGGTTCGAAACCTGCTGAGAGCATTGTTTTTAAAGAAATACATACATATTATACATATTATACATATTATACATATTATACATATACATACATGAGAGTATTTGTATAAAAGGAATAAAGTAATAAAGTAATAAAGGAATAAAGTATAAAAAGAATATAGTAATATAGTAATAAAGGAATAAAGTATAAAAGGAATAAAGTATAAAAGGAATAAAGTATAAAAGGAATAAAGTATAAAAGGAATATAGTAATAAAGGAATATAATAATAAAGGATATAAGTATAAGTATAAGTATAAGTCATGAATATAAAATAGAATATAGAATATAAAGGATATAATATATAATATATAAAGTAGAATATATACATATAATATATATAATAAATATAATAATATATAATATATAATATATAAAGGGAAGTACATAAACAAGAA
>NW_001861263.1:0-950 GCF_000209125.1 Entamoeba dispar SAW760
TACTTTGACCTTCCTAAGGGAATATTCAGGTGGAACCAGCTACTAGATAGTTCGATGAGTCTTTCGCCCCTATACTCAAATATGACAAGTAATTTGCACGTTAACACTGCGTGAATCTTCCACCAAAGTTTCCTTCGGCTTCAATCCGTTCAAGTATAGTTCACCATCTTTCGGGTCCTAACATATTTACTTCTTCTATTGAAAGATACTATTGCTAAATGTATTTCTACACTCTCATAGTTTTTCGTTTTCTCTTCATGTTATAGCTTTCCTGCTATTCTCATTCGCATCCATGTTAGACTCCTTGGTCCGTGTTTCAAGACGGGTAGATAATTTACTTCTTCAAGAGTTTCTATTCTCGGGATTAAATGTATTAATCTTACCTTAAATAGCTTTTATCATTCCATTATTATTGGATTTTTACTTTTAATTCACAATTAAATACTAAGATTTCTCTTAATATTCTCGTTTATTAATAATCACTATAAATGAAATAATTCTCTTGCTCTTAATAATTTCCTATATTACAAATTTCAATACAATCTTATTAAATATACTACTTATATATCTAATCTTTTTATATTTTTATTTATAATACATTCTACTATTTTTCTTATAAATTATCCGTTCACATATTACTCTTTCAAGCTCTTTTCACTCTTTTTCCAAAGTTCTTTTAAGTTTTCCTTCACAGTACTTCTTTGCTATCAGTTTTCCTGTAATATTTAGACTTTGATGAATACTATCACCTTTTCGATTTATACTTCCAAATAAATTTACTCTTTTCTAAACTATATTCTTTTCAAAATATATTTAAATTGACGAGGCTTTCACTCTCTCTGGCTCAGCATTCGTTCTGATTCAATCTAAATTATCTCTTTTAAATATAATTTTTCTTTTAGTTACACTCTGAATAATTTAAGACTAGCTCACACATTGCTGTATTCTTC
>NW_001861262.1:0-862 GCF_000209125.1 Entamoeba dispar SAW760
AAGAATAGAGGAGTCTATTAAAGAGAAAGAAGAAATGAAAAAAGAAATACAAAAGAAGGACCAGACCATTAATAAATTATCAAATGACATTATTTCATTAAAGAAGAATCATGAGAATGAGATAAACACTCAAAAACAAGAAAGTGATAGAAAATTATTCGAATTCCATGCTGAATCAGAAAGGAAAAGGTCTGAGGTAAGCAATTTATCACAACAAGTGTACTTCATGAAAGATAAATTATTTAAATTACAAAATAAAATTACACAAGAAGAAAAGAAGAAAGAATAGATAAATCACATTATATCTGACTCATCTGAAACACAAATTGTGAATGACCTCACCCCCAATGTGGTAGTAGCTGATGAAATACCATCAAATGAAAATGATCTTCCAAAAAAAAGAAAGTTAACGCAGAATTCAATCGAAGAGATGGGAAATCAGCATAAGAAGATCACCACATCTGATCATGACATTCAAAAAAACAATTGAAGTAAACAAATAGAGAAGAATAAATTCTAATACTCTATAAATGTTTTACACTGAAGTTATTAGAAATAAAATTAAGAAATCAACTTAAAGATGAAGAAATAGTAAGATTAATACATGAATTTGATATTAAAATAGAAGATATTAATGAATATAAAGAAATAATAAAGAAAACATTTAAAATAAAGAATGAAATTAAAATTGAAGTCAATAGAAGAAAGGAAGAAGAAATAATAACACACAAATTGAAAGATATTAAATTAAAAGAATTAATAAAATAAATAAGAAATAAGAAATACAAGAAATAATAAGAATAAATAAATAAGAATAAATGAAATAACAAGAAGATATAGAATTTATTAATTAGTATACAAT
>NW_001861261.1:0-951 GCF_000209125.1 Entamoeba dispar SAW760
TGTCCTATTTTAATTGTTAGTTATCTAATTTCGATTAGAACTCTTTTAACGTAGGGAAAAAGAAAAAGGAAGCATTCAGCAATAACAGGTCTGTGATGCCCTTAGACATCTTGGGCCGCACGCGCGCTACAATGGAGTTACTAGAGAGCATTTTATCATTTACACCTTATTTATTAGGCTATGTCTAATAGGTAGGGATAGTAAGTGGTGTACCGAGATTGAAATAGTTAAGGAAAACTCAAAAGAACGTACATGACAGGGATAAATGATTGGAATTATTTGTTTTGAACGAGGAATTCCTTGTAATATCGAGTCATTAACTCGAGATGAATACGTCCCTGCCCTTTGTACACACCGCCCGTCGCTCCTACCGATTGAATAAAGAGGTGAAATTCTAGGATTCTGTCTTATAGATAGAAAAATGGATTTAAATCTCCTTATTTAGAGGAAGGAGAAGTCGTAACAAGGTTTCCGTAGGTGAACCTGCGGAAGGATCATTAAAAGAAAAGAAATAATCTTTTAAAATAAAACAAGAAATTTATAGAATAAGATAATCTACAAAGAAAATAATAAAAGTAAGAATAAAAGGAATTAGAATATAAGAAGAAAGAAAAAGTATAATAAAATATTACTTTGGATAGTTTAGTTTCCTGTGCGATGAAGAACGCAATGAATTGCGATAAGTGATAGGAACAATAAAATGTGAATATCCAAACTTTGAATGCTTGAAAGTATACTTATGAACTTCAAGGTATATATGATATTCAATATCCAAAATAAAAGAGTATATTAAAAGCAAATATTAGTAGAAGTGAGAAGTAGCTAGTGGGTAAAAGAGAGAAGAAGTAAAGAGCTTTAACCAGATATCTATAAGTGAGTTATAAATAAAGATTTGAGTATCGTAAGAGGACTCCCTTAACTTAAGCATATCAATAAGGGGAAGGAAGAAAA
>NW_001861260.1:0-884 GCF_000209125.1 Entamoeba dispar SAW760
TAAACATATAAACATATAATATTATATAGATAATATAAATAGAAAGAAATATATATAATATAAACATAATATGTAAACAGATTATATGATAAAGTAGTTATAGTAAGCTCTCATAGCTCAGTCGGTAGAGCATGGTGCTAATAACGCCAGGGTCGCAGGTTCGAAACCTGCTGAGAGCATTGTTTTTAAAGAAATACATACATATTATACATATTATACATATTATACATATTATACATATACATACATGAGAGTATTTGTATAAAAGGAATAAAGTAATAAAGTAATAAAGGAATAAAGTATAAAAAGAATATAGTAATATAGTAATAAAGGAATAAAGTATAAAAGGAATAAAGTATAAAAGGAATAAAGTATAAAAGGAATAAAGTATAAAAGGAATATAGTAATAAAGGAATATAATAATAAAGGATATAAGTATAAGTATAAGTATAAGTCATGAATATAAAATAGAATATAGAATATAAAGGATATAATATATAATATATAAAGTAGAATATATACATATAATATATATAATAAATATAATAATATATAATATATAATATATAAGGGAAGTACATAAAAAGAATATAGTATAGATTAAATATAGATGAAGGGGGCTTAGCTCAGTGGCAGAGCAGCTGACTCCAGATCAGCCGGTCAGTGGTTCAATCCCTCTAGCCCTCACTTTTTATACATATAGTATCCATAAAGTATAGATAAAGTAAGATATAGTATATCTAGTGTATAAGTAGAGGATACATATAGTAAGATAGTAAGATAGTATGATAGTATGATAGTATGATAGTATGATAGTATGATAGTAAGATAATAAGAAAGTATGGCATCTATAGTCATATATAGAACAATAAATAGTCATATAA
>NW_001861259.1:0-339 GCF_000209125.1 Entamoeba dispar SAW760
AAGATAAGATATAAAATAAACAGACTAGGAATAAGAATAAAAGTACATAGTCATATAATAATATAATAATATAAGAAAATATATGATAGTCATAGTCATAAGTAAGTAGGATAACGGTAGGTTCATATCAAGTAGGATACACCCGTTCCCATCCGAACACGGAAGTAAAGATGCTTAGAGCCTGATCAGTACCATTATGTTCACACAGATGGGAACGTCAGGTAATCTACCTTTTTGTTTTTATATAGAGAGTTTTTTTTTAAATAAAGGAATAAAGGAATAAAGGAATATAGAAATATAGAAATATAGAAATAAAGGAATATAGAAATAAATACATAC
>NW_001861258.1:0-829 GCF_000209125.1 Entamoeba dispar SAW760
GTATGATATAGTCTTTACTTTAGAAGATAGAATTCATTCAACATTAAGTAATGGAAAAATAACAAATATTGCATTTATTCCTAAGGGAATTCAAGAAATTGGTCAAAGTTGCTTTGAGAACTGTCCACAATATGAGAAAGTGTCAATTCCTCAAACTGTTGGATTTATTCATAATAATGCATTTACTGGTTGTTTGTTCCTTCAAACGATAACACTACCAAATAGCCTGTTATCTATTGATGATTTTGCTTTTTCTAATTGTGTATCTTTAAAAGAAATAATTTTACCTTCTTTCTTATCAAAACTTGGAAAAAATGCCTTTCTTGGTTGTACTGCACTAACAACTCTTGTTCTTGGAGAATATATAACTTCAATTGATTTCTGTACATTTAAAGATTGTTCTTCCCTTCAAAAAGTTCATCTTCCTAACCATTTAATTTCTATTGAACATCGTGCATTTTGTGGTTGTAGAAATTTAAAAGAATTACACTTACCACCTAGTCTTACTTTTATTGGATTTTGTGCTTTCAATGAGTGTGAATCATTGAGTGTTATTAATCTTAACCATGTGTCAAAAATAGAAGGAGGTGCTTTTAGTGATTGTTATAACCTCAAATCAATACAAACTCCTTTATTAACTTCAATCCCTGCATACTGTTTTAGTCAATGCAAAGAATTGACTCAAATATCATTTGGAAATTATTTAACTTCAATACAAAATAATGCGTTTTATGAATGTCTTAAACTTAAAACTCTTTTATTTCCTTCAAGCCTTATTTCTATAGGAAGTAATTCTTTTAATGGTTGTACTGGATTAAGTAATTTTGAA
>NW_001861257.1:0-832 GCF_000209125.1 Entamoeba dispar SAW760
TTTCTATTAGAGTCTTATACACTTTCTATATTCTATTAGAGTCTTATACTACCTTCCTATATTTTCTTACTTTCTTATACTACTTTCTATAATCTATTAGACTTATATACTACTTTCTATAATCTATTAGATTTTTATACCACTTTCTATAATCTATTAGACTTTTATACCACTTTCCTTTCTATATTTAAAGGTTAATGACAATGTGGCCGAGTGGTCTAAGGCGTGTGACTCGAAATCACTTCTCCTATGGAGGCGTAGGTTCAAATCCTGCCATTGTCGTACTTTTATATCATTATCTTACACTATCATATATTTATATCTTAAATTTTATGTGTTATATATATATATATATATATTTATATTTATATTTATATTTATATCAATCTCTATATCTATAATTTTTATTCTTACACTTAGTCTATTTTTATGACTATTCTATATTATATATTATATACTTATACATCCTTCTAATTTTTATACTTCCTATTCTATATATCTACCCATTTCTATCATATATTATTTATTTTTATTCTTTTTATATGTTTATTCTATATGACTATTCACCTTACTATTCTATCTATTTATTATTCTATATGACAAAACTACTTCCTATTCTATCTATTTATTATTCTATATGACTATTCACCTTACTATTCTATCATGTTTATTACTATTCTATCATGTTTATTACTATTCTTGTTTTTCTACTTTCTATTTCCTTCAAGGTAATAGCAAGAGTGGCCGAGTGGTCCAAGGCGTCCGTTTCAGGTACGGATCTCTTCGGAGGCGTGGGTTCAAACCCCACCTCTTGCATCTTTTAATAGTATAT
>NW_001861256.1:0-948 GCF_000209125.1 Entamoeba dispar SAW760
TATTATATATATTATATATATTATATTTATTATATTTATTATATATCTATATGACCCTTTTCAGTCTTTCTGACTATTATGTTCGTTGGTTTCATGGTGTAGTTGGTTATCACATCACTTTTACGTAGTGAGGGTCCCCGGTTCAAACCCGGGTGGAACCATTTTATATTAGTACACAACTTTATATGTATATGTATATGTTTATTTCTTTAACTGTTTAACTGTTTAACTGTTTATCTTTATTTATTCATATCATCTTATATATATATATATATATGTATCTATATTATTATATATACTTCTACTTCTACTTCTACGACTATATATCTATCTATCTAAACCTTTCTATGTATCTATGTATCTATGTATGTATATTACTTATACTTTATACTTTATACTTTATACTTTATTATTATATATCCCTTATTTACCTTTTTTTTATAATTATACCTTTTTATAATTATACCTCTTTATAATTATACCTTTTTATAATTATACCTCTTTAGTCTATTTCTTATTCTTTCATCGGTAGGTTCATATCAAGTAGGATACACCCGTTCCCATCCGAACACGGAAGTAAAGATGCTTAGAGCCTGATCAGTACCATTATGTTCACACAGATGGGAACGTCAGGTAATCTACCTTTTTGTTTTTTATATTATCTATTTAAACTTATTATATATTATATATTATCTATTCTATATATTTTTACTTTATTCTTATTATTTTATATATATACACTATACTTATAACATATTTATCATATTTATTATATATATTATATATATTATATATATTATATTTATTATATTTATTATATATCCTATATGACCCTTTTCAGTCTTTCTGACTATTATGTTCGTTGGTTTCATGGTGTAGTTGGTTATCACATCACTTTTACGTAGTGAGGGTCCCCGGTTCAAACCCGGGTGGAACCATTTTATATTA
>NW_001861255.1:0-958 GCF_000209125.1 Entamoeba dispar SAW760
TACTTGATGATATATGATTTATATTAGAAATAGGAGTTAAAGATTAGAGAATATGACGATTCATTTAATCCAATTCCATTAAATGAATATTCAAGAAGATCTTTCCTAATATTGAAACATTTCATATTTATAATAAAAAGATAAAATATTTAAAGATGGAAAAATATTTAAAAAAGTAATATGGTATACAGTAGATTATTCAACATATTTAAAAGAGAAAGAACAAGGAAATATCTGTAAAAATATAGAATATACAAAAGGAGATAGAAATAAATATGGAAATACAATACCATCAGAAGTTAAATTTCTTGGGTATAAATGTTTTGAATATTGTAATGAATTAACATCAATTAATATACCATCATCAATTAAATCATTTGGAGATAGATGTTTTAATGGATGTACATCATTAAAATCAATTAATATACCATCATC
Source organism: Entamoeba dispar SAW760 (assembly GCF_000209125.1). Lineage (NCBI taxonomy): Eukaryota > Evosea > Mastigamoebida > Endamoebidae > Entamoeba > Entamoeba dispar. The sequence goes on from NW_001861255.1 coordinate 436, forward strand.
AATTAATGAATTAGGATATGGTTGTTTTTATAAATGTTCATCATTAACATCAATTAATATACCATCATCAGTTACTTCATTTGGATATGGATGTTTTTATAAATGTGGATGTGAAGAGGAATTAATGAAAAATAAAACAATACCAAAATATTGTTTTGAATGGTGATGAATGAAATAAAAATATAATAAATGAAATACAATATAAATTGAAGTAGAAATAAATTATAATTGATTATCATTATATTATTATTATTCTTTTCTTATTTATTCTTTTTTGATATTATTCTTTTTTATTGTGTTAAAATATTTATTATTATTTATTGTATATGTTTATTAATTCTTATATCTTCTATTTTATCTTATTTATTTATTATCTTTTATATCTTTATTATTATTATTTTATTATTGTTGATTATTCTTATATTCTATATTTTAAATTATGATTTTCTATTATTAAATATAAATTAAATGAATTTGATATTATAGATAAATAAATATCAATTTTATTAATCTATTTGTATTT
>NW_001861254.1:0-951 GCF_000209125.1 Entamoeba dispar SAW760
AGACAGAAACATGTCAAAAATTATCTCAGATAGAAAGCGACCAGAATTAATAATTTTTATCTTTTTGTAGAGTGCATATTAATGTGATTAATACTTAGTACTTTTTATTAAAATTGACGACATTTAACTTCTTTCATCTAGTTTAGATAAAAAAGTTAATATCTCAAATACATAACTATCATAATTAATAATAATTATAGTTATGAGTAATAAACTATAATGTGTTTGATATTTATTACTTTTTAAAGAAATATAGATATTTAATTATTTATTGATTTTTTAACTAATATAACACTTGAAAAATATTTTATATAATTTTGAACGTAATTTATTTGTGGTATGAAATATTATATTATTATATATTTTGGTACATGTAATTTATTGTTATAAAATGTTATAAAAATTGAGTTAATAACAATTTCTATTTTTAATGAATTTTTTGTTATTCTATTTTTAGAAATAAGATAAATTCAAATCATTCTTGAATTTTTTGTTTTTAAATTTTTGAAAATTCTATGGAAGTAATTTTCTTCATTTTCGAATTTGGAAAATTTTATGACATATTATGTTCTATTTTTAAAGTAAACTATTTTCAAAAAATTTTGTTAATTATTCAAAAATTCTATTTTTAAAAGAAAGAATTCCCATTTTCAGAGTAAATTTTCTTATTTTTAGAAGAAATATCTTTAGAATTTTTACTTTTAGAAGATACATTAAAGTATCAGTAAAATATAATAAATAATATTTTAATAATTTTTAATATCAAATAAAATAACTAGTATAAAAGAGGGTATTAAAAGACTTAATAATATTTAAATTTAAAATGTCAAAAAATTGGGTATAAACCCAATAAAGGACAGATGAGAAAAGAAGAAATAAATCTTCTGTTGAAGAATTTCGAATTAAATAATTCGAAAATTCAAAATAGTTGTGGGTCTCAAAAAACCCACG
>NW_001861253.1:0-900 GCF_000209125.1 Entamoeba dispar SAW760
AAATAAAGTTTTATCAGAAATGGTGAGGTTGTAGATGAGATACAAGTTCAACAATTTTATTGAAAAAAGGTGCACTTTTTTGATTTTAATAAAAAGTACTAGGTATCCAATATCGTTCTGTGGATCCTCCAAAAAATAAAGTTTTATCAGAAATGGTGAGGTTGTAGCAGAGATATTAATTCAACAATTTTATTGAAAAAAGGTGCACTTTTTATGATTTTAATAAAAAGTACTAGGTATCCAATATCGTTCTGTGGATCCTCCAAAAAATAAAGTTTTATCAGAAATGGTGAGGTTGTAGCAGAGATATTAATTCAACAATTTTATTGAAAAAAGGTGCACTTTTTTGATTTTAATAAAAAGTACTAGGTATCCAATATCGTTCTGTGGATCCTCCAAAAAATAAAGTTTTATCAGAAATGGTGAGGTTGTAGCAGAGATATTAATTCAACAAATTTGTTGAAAAAAGGTGCACTTTTTTGATTTTAATAAAAAGTACTAGGTATCCAATATCGTTCTGTGGATCCTCCAAAAAATAAAGTTTTATCAGAAATGGTGAGGTTGTAGCAGAGATATTAATTCAACAATTTTATTGAAAAAAGGTGCACTTTTTATGATTTTAATATAAAGTACTAGGTATCCAATATCGTTCTGTGGATCCTCCAAAAAATAAAGTTTTATCAGAAATGGTGAGGTTGTAGCAGAGATATTAATTCAACAAATTTGTTGAAAAAAGGTGCACTTTTTTGATTTTAATATAAAGTACTAGGTATCCAATATCGTTCTGTGGATCCTCCAAAAAATAAAGTTTTATCAGAAATGGTGAGGTTGTAGCAGAGATATTAATTCAACAATTTTATTGAAAAAAGGGTGCACTTTTTTGATTTTAATAAAAAGTAC
>NW_001861252.1:0-889 GCF_000209125.1 Entamoeba dispar SAW760
TGGGACGGGTGTATCCTACTTGATATGAACCTACCGATGAAAGAATAAGAAATAGACTAAAGAGGTATAATTATAAAAAGGTATAATTATAAAGAGGTATAATTATAAAAAGGTATAATTATAAAAAAAAGGTAAATAAGGGATATATAATAATAAAGTATAAAGTATAAAGTATAAAGTATAAGTAATATACATACATAGATACATAGATACATAGAAAGGTTTAGATAGATAGATATATAGTCGTAGAAGTAGAAGTAGAAGTATATATAATAATATAGATACATATATATATATATATATAAGATGATATGAATAAATAAAGATAAACAGTTAAACAGTTAAACAGTTAAAGAAATAAACATATACATATACATATAAAGTTGTGTACTAATATAAAATGGTTCCACCCGGGTTTGAACCGGGGACCCTCACTACGTAAAAGTGATGTGATAACCAACTACACCATGAAACCAACGAACATAATAGTCAGAAAGACTGAAAAGGGTCATATAGGATATATAATAAATATAATAAATATAATATATATAATATATATAATATATATAATAAATATGATAAATATGTTATAAGTATAGTGTATATATATAAAATAATAAGAATAAAGTAAAAATATATAGAATAGATAATATATAATATATAATAAGTTTAAATAGATAATATAAAAAACAAAAAGGTAGATTACCTGACGTTCCCATCTGTGTGAACATAATGGTACTGATCAGGCTCTAAGCATCTTTACTTCCGTGTTCGGATGGGAACGGGTGTATCCTACTTGATATGAACCTACCGATGAAAGAATAAGAAATAGACTAAAGAGGTATAATTATAAAAAGGTATAATTATAAAGAGGTATAATAATAAAAAG
>NW_001861251.1:0-820 GCF_000209125.1 Entamoeba dispar SAW760
TAAAAGGAAGTAATGTATATATAGAAATATAAAGTAAGATATAGAAGAAATAAGATAGTAAGTTAGGCACATAATAGAGAAATATAATAAAAGGTGATATAGATAGTAAATAGTAGATAGTAGGTATAAGGTATAAGGTATAAAGTAATAAGTAATAAGTATAAAAGTATAAAAATAGAAAGGTATAATAGGTATAATAGGTAATAATAGGTATAAAAAGGGAATAAAAAATATAAAAGATATAAAAGATATAAAAAATATAAAAGATATAAAAGTTGAAATATATATATTAAGTACATAAATAATAAATAGGAACACTAAGTCTAAAAAGATGCTCACACCAGGAATCGAACCTGGGTTATCAAAGCCACAATCTGATGTACTACCTCTGTACTATGTGAGCTTATATTAATAAGCAAAACATACAAACATATAGATACACATACATATACACATACATATACACATACATATACACATAGATACACATATAGAAATACACATAGATACACATATACATATACACATAGATACACATATACATATACACATAGATACACATATAGAAATACACATAGATACACTTATAAGTAAAGTACATAAGTAATATAATAAGGTAAAACTGTGAATAGAAATAATAGATAATAAATATAAAAGGAAGTAATGTATATATAGAAATATAAAGTAAGATATAGAAGAAATAAGATAGTAAGTTAGGCACATAATAGAGAAATATAATAAAAGGTGATATAGATAGTAAATAGTAGATAGTAGGTATAAGGTATAAGGTATAAAGTAATAAGTAATAAGTATAAAGTAT
>NW_001861250.1:0-886 GCF_000209125.1 Entamoeba dispar SAW760
ATTCTTTCTTATTCTTTCTTCTTTTTCAATTTCTAAATTCACTATCATTTTTGCTACGCTTGAAATCTTTGCATTAGAATCGGTCCAGAAACACAATATTTTGAAATCGTGTAAAATGCTCTTACTTTTTATCAATTCACTTCTTTATTATTAACATCATTTGTTTATTTCTTAATTTCATTTTGTTTCATTTTTATTTCCATTTTCATCTACTTTAATCTCTAAATTTATTTTTATCTCACTTGCATTTCCTCATTCTCAATTTCCTCATTCTTAGATTCCTCATTCTCAAGTTCTTCTTTCTTTAAATCCTTCATTTTTCTTTTAACTCCCATCTTTCGTTTTTGTTTTCGTTTTTCTTTTCCCTGTTCTTTTTCCTTCCATCTTTCGTTGTCCTTATGTTAATCAATACAATTCAACATGTTTCTTTTATTTTCTTTAAAAACTGTTCAACTGTACTGACAGGCTTACTGCCATCATTCAATGTATTTTGAATGATACGTATTTTATCAGGTTTCATTTAACTATCAATATTTTTCTTTCATTTATACAACTTTTGTTAGTTATTTATTAGAAAAAACTATTGTTTTACTTCATAAATTTATTAATAACTTCAAAGTTTTTCTAAAATTAGATAACGACTCAGATTATCCATACAAACAATATAGAATTATTCTAAAAATAGAAAACGATTCAGATTATCCATACAAATAATTTATAAAATTTCTAAAAATAGAAAACGATTCAGATTATCCATACAAACATGTCGCCGAAAATGCCGAATATTTGTTGGTAACCACGTCATCCTTTTCGGCAAATCGAGCTTTTACCATCTTAAAATTTTGGTCTAGTGTTAATCCGATGGTTTTTCCTAGCTTTTGTGTAA
>NW_001861249.1:0-996 GCF_000209125.1 Entamoeba dispar SAW760
ATCAAGTGATATAGATAAGATATAGACAAAGATATATATATATATAGATAAAGGATATAGATAGTGATATAGATAAAGGTTTATATATATTATATATAGATAAGTAAGTAACTAAAGAATAGTGATATATACATATGATAAGATATACATATAATAATAAGTTGGTAGGGAATATAGTGATATAGTTATATACATAAGATAAGATGGAAGGTGTAGTAAAGATAGTAAAGATAGTAAAGATAGTAAAGATAGTAAAGATAATAAAGATAATAAAGATAATAAAAATAATAAAAATAATAAAAATAATAAAAATAGTATAAGTAGTATAAGTAGTATAAGTAGTATATCTAATATATCTAGGATATGATAAGTAATATAAAGTCTAAAAAGCGTATGCTTCCTGTCGGGTTCGAACCAACGACCTTTAGAACTTCAGTCTAACGCTGCTACCAGCTGAGCTAAGGAAGCTTACAAGTTAAAGAAGGAAGTAAAAAGTAAAAAGGGAGTATATAAGAAAGTGAAAGTATATAAATAAATAATAGAAATATAAAAAGGGGAAAGATTAAACATAAACATAAACATAAACATAAACATATATAAAGAAGTAGATAACATAAACATATATATATATTAACATATAAACATATATACATATATACTTAATAACATAATAACATAATAACATAATAACATATAAAGAAGTAGATTATATAAACATATATACATATATACATATAAATAAACATATATAAAGGATAAGAATATAGGTATAGGTATAGTTTTTGAAATAATTAAACATAGATGTATAAATATAAATATAAATATAAATATAAATATAAAATAGATATATAAAGGAATGATATACATTATAAGTATAAACATCTACTATAAGTATAAAATGGTTTCACCCGGGTTCGATCCGGGGACCCTCACCACGTCAAGATGATGTGATAACCAACTACACCATGAAACCTTTATAAACTGGTAAAAGGTCAA
>NW_001861248.1:0-747 GCF_000209125.1 Entamoeba dispar SAW760
TATATTCTTTTCAAAATATATTTAAATTGACGAGGCTTTCACTCTCTCTGGCTCAGCATTCGTTCTGAATTCAATCTAAATTATCTCTTTTAAATATAATTTTTCTTTTAGTTACACTCTGAATAATTTAAGACTAGCCTCACACATTGCTGTATTCTTCTAACCTTTTTACAATTATCCATTTTTATCAACTTGGTCTTTTTCTTTTTCATTCGCCATTACTTAAGAAATCATTGTTATTTTTTCTTCCTTCCCTTATTGATATGCTTAAGTTAAGGGAGTCCTCTTACGATACTCAAATCTTTATTTATTAACTCACTTATAGATATCTGGTTAAAGCTCTTTACTTCTTCTCTCTTTTACCCACTAGCTACTTCTCACTTCTACTAATATTTGCTTTTAATATACTCTTTTATTTTGGATATTGAATATCATATATACCTTGAAGTTCATAAGTATACTTTCAAGCATTCAAAGTTTGGATATTCACATTTTATTGTTCCTATCACTTATCGCAATTCATTGCGTTCTTCATCGCACAGGAAACTAAACTATCCAAAGTAATATTTTATTATACTTTTTCTTTCTTCTTATATTCTAATTCCTTTTATTCTTACTTTTATTATTTTCTTTGTAGATTATCTTATTCTATAAATTTCTTGTTTTATTTTAAAAGATTATTTCTTTTCTTTTTAATGATCCTTCCGCAGGTTCACCTACGGAAACCTTGTTACGACTTCTCCTTCC
>NW_001861247.1:0-573 GCF_000209125.1 Entamoeba dispar SAW760
TGTATTTCTTTTTAATATTAATCATTATTTTTTTATATTAATATCTCAAAAAAATGTCAACGAAAAGTATAAAAATTTATAAGGTAAAAGTTGTTCAGATATTAATTTTAAACAAGTGATTTATTAATAAAAATTTATAAAAAATGATACTTCTATCATGATTTTTTTGAGACACAAAAAATGACTTATCTTAAATATACATCGTTTTTCATATAATATAAAATAATAATTATAATACTGATATATCAAATAAAATAATTGTTTTGTAGATAAAGTATTGAAGGACGTATAGATGAGTAGAGTCAATATTTTTTGTCACTGAGTCAATTTTATCATATCTCTGTAACAAGGTTGTTTTAATGAAAACTTATAAGGTAAAAAATGTTCTTGGAGGTAATCTGAAGACCTCATTTTTTAACAATTTTTTCATGATTATTTCATCATTTTATTTAACATAATTATGTATGAGAAATGAATTGTTTAGAATTCAATTCTGAACAACTTTTACCTTATAAATTTTTATACTTTCGTTGACATTTTTTGAGATATTAATATAAAAAAATAATGATTAAT
>NW_001861246.1:0-903 GCF_000209125.1 Entamoeba dispar SAW760
TTAAATTATTAAATTTATTTCTTTTTATTCCTTTTATTCTTTTTTAACATTTTAATATAATTAATTATCTTTTCTGTTTTTTCATTAAATTGGTAAAATAAAGTATAATTATTTTAATTTTTTAACAGAATTTTTGTCATATTTTATTTTATGGTTAAATTTTTACTCATTTTTAACATTTTAATATAATTAATTATCTTTCTTTTTTATCATTAAATATTAAATTGGTAAAATAAAGTATAATTATTTTAATTTTTTAACAGAATTTTTGTCATATTTTATTTTATGGTTATTAATATTATCAATTAGTTATTAATATCTCAAAAAATGTCAACGAAAGTATAAAAATTTATAAGGTAAAAGTTGTTCAGAATTGAATTCTAAACAACTTTTTATTTAATGATATTATAATGATTAATTGAACGATTTTTTATTTATTTTTTTAATGTTTGAATTGAAATAGTTTAAATAATAAAATAATATAGTTTTTTAATTTAAAATAGTCTTTAACTTTACTAATTGAATAAATGGATAATTAAATCATTTTCTATAAAAAGTAATAAATATCAAATAACTTTTAGTGTACTAGTAATTGTTATAGTTATTATTAATTCTTGACGCAGTATAGATAAAATAATTTTTAACAATTCATTTTAATGATTAATGAATAAATGGATAATTAAATCATTTTCTATAAAAAGTAATAAATATCAAATAACTTTTAGTGTACTAGTAATTGTTATAGTTATTATTAATTCTTGACGCAGTATAGATAAAATAATTTTTAACAATTCATTCTAACATAATTTATTAATTATTGATAATTAAATCATTTTCTATAAAAAGTAATAAATATCAAATAACTTTTAGTGTACTAGTAATTGTTATAGTTATTATTAATTC
>NW_001861245.1:0-859 GCF_000209125.1 Entamoeba dispar SAW760
ATGAAGTAGTGATGAAAATATAAAGATATAGAGAAACAAATGTATCTGATGAACAATATTTAAGAGAATAAAATAAATTCAAAAAAGAACAAAAATAAATAGAAAAAACAATAAACTGAAATTAAATTTATTTATTTTTAATTTCTCAACTAATAATTCAAAAATAATGATAAATTAAAACATAATAATTTTAATTTAATAACAATAAAACTATTCTATTTTTAATTCAAAATGTAAAAATAAGAAATAAGAAATAATTAATAGTTTATGAACAAATAAAACAAAAGTGAAATTAATAGTTTTAATTTAAAGATATAACTTACAAATAACAACACAATGGAAAACCAAGAAAAGAGTAAAACAGTACCACTAACAATTTCAGAGTTTATTGGGTTAGAAAAATTTAAGACAATGGTAGAAAAGATAATGGAAGAACATGAATTAAGAATTTGTGATTTAGAGACCAAATTAGAAATGGTATTAACAAAAAAGAAAACGATACAAGAGATTTCTAAAGTTATTCATGGTAGTGAAGAAGATATTCATGAACAACTAAGAAGAATAAAAGAAGAAAACGAAAAAACAAGCAAAGAACTTAAAGAGCATGAAATTGAAATAGACAACAATGCATTAGATATAGAAGTACAAGGTATTTAATAGAGAAAATTATGAAAAAAAATGGACAATAATACAATTAATGAAGAAATTGTAAAAGAATTGATACAAGAAGAATTTAAAAAGAAATATCTTCAGAAGAGAAAAGATGAAATAGAAAAGAGTAAGAACGAAAACATCAATAAAACAAAAGACACTCCAACAAAACAAACAAGCAATACCATAATAAACAATCCAATGAATA
>NW_001861244.1:0-658 GCF_000209125.1 Entamoeba dispar SAW760
GACCCCGGTCTTTCACGTGACAGGCGAAGATACTAACCAGCTATACTATTGAAGACTTCTAATAAATTAGTATAAAAATGGGGGGAGTACTGTAAAGTAAGATAATTAAGTAATAAAGGAATAAAGGAATAAAGTAATAAAGGAATATAGGAATAAAGTAATAAAGGAATAAAGGAATAAAGTAATATAGGAATAAAGTAATAAAGGAATAAAGGAATAAAGTAATAAAGTAATAAAGTAAGATATTAAAGGTATATAAAGTATAAAGGATATGATATATGATATATAATATAAAGGATATAATATATATAATAAATAATATATATATATATATATTATTTATTATATATATTATATCCTTTATATGATATATGATATATAATATAAAGGATATAATATATATAATAAATAATATATATATATATATAATAGGTGTATAAAAAGTGTAAGGATAATAAGTATATAAGTAAAATATGGTAGAGGTATATATATATAAAAGAAAGGATAAAATATAAGAAAGAATAGTTATAGTTATATATATATAGTTAGATGTATAAAGGTTGATATAATGATAGTTATATAATAAAAACAGAAAATACATACATACATAAATAAATATATATATATATATTTATTTATGTATGTATGTATTTTCTGT
>NW_001861243.1:0-827 GCF_000209125.1 Entamoeba dispar SAW760
TATTAATATCTCAATGTACTGCGTCAAGAATTAATAATAACTATAACAATTACTAGTACACTAAAAGTTATTTGATATTTATTACTTTTTATAGAAAATGATTTAATTATCAATAATTAATAAATTATGTTAGAATGAATTGTTAAAAATTATTTTATCTATACTGCGTCAAGAATTAATAATAACTATAACAATTACTAGTACACTAAAAGTTATTTGATATTTATTACTTTTTATAGAAAATGATTTAATTATCAATAATTAATAAATTATGTTAGAATGAATTGTTAAAAATTATTTTATCTATACTGCGTCAAGAATTAATAATAACTATAACAATTACTAGTACACTAAAAGTTATTTGATATTTATTACTTTTTATAGAAAATGATTTAATTATCAATAATTAATAAATTATGTTAGAATGAATTGTTAAAAATTATTTTATCTATACTGCGTCAAGAATTAATAATAACTATAACAATTACTAGTACACTAAAAGTTATTTGATATTTATTACTTTTTATAGAAAATGATTTAATTATCAATAATTAATAAATTATGTTAGAATGAATTGTTAAAAATTATTTTATCTATACTGCGTCAAGAATTAATAATAACTATAACAATTACTAGTACACTAAAAGTTATTTGATATTTATTACTTTTTATAGAAAATGATTTAATTATCAATAATTAATAAATTATGTTAGAATGAATTGTTAAAAATTATTTTATCTATACTGCGTCAAGAATTAATAATAACTATAACAATTACTAGTACACTAAAAGTTATTTGATATTTATTACTTTTTATAGAAAATGAT
>NW_001861242.1:0-500 GCF_000209125.1 Entamoeba dispar SAW760
AATTTATTTAATTTAAAATTATACAACAAAGAAGATATAATGTGATTTATCTCTTCTTTGTTGTATAATTTTAAATTAAATAAATTAACAAACAAGAAATATAAATGATATAATAAATTATTTACATCAGATTCATTTGTGATTCAACAATGAATTGAAATAATAATGTATCATTCTCTTATTTTTGAATGATTAACTCATTCTCATTTATCATCATTAATAATATAATAAGAAATGATAAATTATTAATTGTTTGTTCATTTATTTGTATTTCATTTCTTCTTTCTCTTTATTATTCTCTTCTATTCTTTTAATTCTTTTAATTCTTTGTTGTTTTTCTTCATCTTTTATTCTCTTTTTTAACATGTTATATATTTTAATTTCTTCTCATTTTCTATTAGCTTCTTCTTCTCTTCAATATTTATCAATTATTTCATTTTGATTTATTTGTTTATCATCATCATCTTCTATCAACATACTGATAAACACTCATTTCTATT
>NW_001861241.1:0-368 GCF_000209125.1 Entamoeba dispar SAW760
AAAAAGAAAGATAATTAGTTATATTAAAATGTTAAAAATGAGTAAAAATTTAACCATAAAATAAAATATGACAAAAATTCTGTTAAAAAATTAAAATAATTATACTTTATTTTACCAATTTAATGAAAAAACAGAAAAGATAATTAATTATATTAAAATGTTAAAAAAGAATAAAAGGAATAAAAAGAAATAAATTTAATAATTTTAATGAATATAGGATGAAAAAAAGAATTGATAATACATTTTAAAATAAGTTTTATATAAATTTAAATAGAAATTACGGTTAAGTCTCAGCAAATCGTTTCATTCAATACCCGAGAGTATTGATTAAGAAACTCTAAAGCTTACAACACCGATTTCTGATGCCA
>NW_001861240.1:0-885 GCF_000209125.1 Entamoeba dispar SAW760
TCTTTAATAATCTCTTCTAGGAGATACTTTATTCGGTTTATCTCTTATATAATTCTCCCTAAATATTATGAATACTTATTTTATTTATTATTTTATGGACAAACTGTGCTATTCTCTCATAATTTATTATTTAAACAAACGTAAATGCTATATTCTCTCTTTATTATTCCTCTCATTATATAGTAGCATTAATTATTATTAATCATCCTTATTCTCTTAATGCTTTTATGGTAATGTATGTTTATGGTTTTATTTAATGAAGCTGTAAATATGTTTATAATTTATTTTAAGAATGCTTAACATAATTAAATACTACTCAAAATAGTTTTGTTTCTCGTGGGTTTTTTGAGACCCAAAACTATTTTGAATTTTCGAATTATTTAATTCGAAATTCTTCAACAGAAGATTTATTTCTTCTTTTCTCATCTGTCCTTTATTGGGTTTATACCCAATTTTTTGACATTTTAAATTTAAATATTATTAAGTCTTTTAATACCCTCTTTTATACTAGTTATTTTATTTGATATTAAAAATTATTAAAATATTATTTATTATATTTTACTGATACTTTAATGTATTTTCTAAAAGTAAAAATTCTAAAGATATTTCTTCTAAAAATAAGAAAATTTACTCTGAAAATGGGAATTCTTTCTTTTAAAAATAGAATTTTTGAATAATTAACAAAATTTTTTGAAAATAGTTTACTTTAAAAATAGAACATAATATGTCATAAAATTTTCCAAATTCGAAAATGAAGAAAATTACTTCCATAGAATTTTCAAAAATTTAAAAACAAAAAATTCAAGAATGATTTGAATTTATCTTATTTCTAAAAATAGAATAACAAAAAATTCATTAAAAATAGAAATTGATATTAACTCAATT
>NW_001861239.1:0-757 GCF_000209125.1 Entamoeba dispar SAW760
GTTTTTGTTATTCTTTTTTGTTATTCTTTTTTGTTATTCACTATTTTTAGGTCATTTTTTGTTATTCTTTTTTGTTATTCAAAGGTAATGCTCAATGATGAAATAATCATGAAAAAATTGTTAAAAAATGAGGTCTTCAGATTACCTCCAAGAACATTTTTTACCTTATAAGTTTTCATTAAAACAACCTTGTTACAGAGATATGATAAAATTGACTCAGTGACAAAAAATATTGACTCTACTCATCTATACGTCCTTCAATACTTTATCTACAAAACAATTATTTTATTTGATATATCAGTATTATAATTATTATTTTATATTATATGAAAAACGATGTATATTTAAGATAAGTCATTTTTTGTGTCTCAAAAAAATCATGATAGAAGTATCATTTTTTATAAATTTTTATTAATAAATCACTTGTTTAAAATTAATATCTGAACAACTTTTACCTTATAAATTTTTATACTTTCGTTGACATTTTTTGAGATATGAATGATTATTTTTATTAAAGACTATTAAAAAATTATTTAATATCTTTATATCTCATTCTTTAAATTAAATTCTGTTTAACAATTATCTTAATCTGTATTAGTTATTATTCATGATTTATTTATTTTATTTTATCTTCATTATGTATTTCTTTTTAATATTAATCATTATTTTTTTATATTAATATCTCAAAAAATGTCAACGAAAGTATAAAAATTTATAAGGTAAAAGTTGTTCAGATTTGAATTCTAAACAAGTGATT
>NW_001861238.1:0-888 GCF_000209125.1 Entamoeba dispar SAW760
CTTTATTTTTATGGAGGATCCACAGAACGATATTGGATACCTAGTACTTTATATTAAAATCAAAAAAGTGCACCTTTTTTCAACAAATTTGTTGAATTAATATCTCTGCTACAACCTCACCATTTCTGATAAAACTTTATTTTTTGGAGGATCCACAGAACGATATTGGATACCTAGTACTTTATATTAAAATCATAAAAAGTGCACCTTTTTTCAATAAAATTGTTGAATTAATATCTCTGCTACAACCTCACCATTTCTGATAAAACTTTATTTTTTGGAGGATCCACAGAACGATATTGGATACCTAGTACTTTTTATTAAAATCAAAAAAGTGCACCTTTTTTCAACAAATTTGTTGAATTAATATCTCTGCTACAACCTCACCATTTCTGATAAAACTTTATTTTTTGGAGGATCCACAGAACGATATTGGATACCTAGTACTTTTTATTAAAATCAAAAAAGTGCACCTTTTTTCAATAAAATTGTTGAATTAATATCTCTGCTACAACCTCACCATTTCTGATAAAACTTTATTTTTTGGAGGATCCACAGAACGATATTGGATACCTAGTACTTTATATTAAAATCATAAAAAGTGCACCTTTTTTCAATAAAATTGTTGAATTAATATCTCTGCTACAACCTCACCATTTCTGATAAAACTTTATTTTTTGGAGGATCCACAGAACGATATTGGATACCTAGTACTTTTTATTAAAATCAAAAAAGTGCACCTTTTTTCAATAAAATTGTTGAACTTGTATCTCATCTACAACCTCACCATTTCTGATAAAACTTTATTTTTTGGAGGTTCCATATAAAGTTACTAGATACCTAGTACTTTTTATTAAAATCAGACGCATTTAACTCTTCCGTCTAATT
>NW_001861237.1:0-997 GCF_000209125.1 Entamoeba dispar SAW760
GCGATGAGACGCATGATGCGATAGTGATAGACATAAATGTGATATCCAACTTGATGCTGAAGTATACTTATGACTCAAGGTATATATGATATCATATCCAAATAAAGAGTATATAAAAGCAAATATTAGTAGAAGTGAGAAGTAGCTAGTGGGTAAAAGAGAGAAGAAGTAAAGAGCTTTAACCAGATATCTATAAGTGAGTTAATAAATAAAGATTTGAGTATCGTAAGAGGACTCCCTTAACTTAAGCATATCAATAAGGGAAGGAAGAAAAAATAACAATGATTTCTTAAGTAATGGCGAATGAAAAAGAAAAAGACCAAGTTGATAAAAATGGATAATTGTAAAAAGGTTAGAAGAATACAGCAATGTGTGAGGCTAGTCTTAAATTATTCAGAGTGTAACTAAAAGAAAAATTATATTTAAAAGAGATAATTTAGATTGAATTCAGAACGAATGCTGAGCCAGAGAGAGTGAAAGCCTCGTCAATTTAAATATATTTTGAAAAGAATATAGTTTAGAAAAGAGTAAATTTATTTGGAAGTATAAATCGAAAAGGTGATAGTATTCATCAAAGTCTAAATATTACAGGAAAACTGATAGCAAAGAAGTACTGTGAAGGAAAACTTAAAAGAACTTTGGAAAAAGAGTGAAAAGAGCTTGAAAGAGTAATATGTGAACGGATAATTTATAAGAAAAATAGTAGAATGTATTATAAATAAAAATATAAAAAGATTAGATATATAAGTAGTATATTTAATAAGATTGTATTGAAATTTGTAATATAGGAAATTATTAAGAGCAAGAGAATTATTTCATTTATAGTGATTATTAATAAACGAGAATATTAAGAGAAATCTTAGTATTTAATTGTGAATTAAAAGTAAAAATCCAATAATAATGGAATGATAAAAGCTATTTAAGGTAAGATTAATACGATTTAATCCCGAGAATAGAAACTCTTGAAGAAGTAAATTATCTACCCGTCTGAAACACG
>NW_001861236.1:0-951 GCF_000209125.1 Entamoeba dispar SAW760
CTTATATTTCTTAGTATATTAGTCTCTCTTATTTTTTAATTTGTTGTTCATCCTGTATGTCTCCTTAGAATGATATTATTTCAGTTCTTAGTTCTTTTTTCACCATTTTTTTATTTTTTCTAATTTTTTTTCTCTTTTCTATTTAACCCTATTAACCCTATTCTTCATTTTTTTTCTCTTTTTTTTATTGACATGGGTTTCCACCAAGATGTCATAATTCTTCACGAAATTCAAGTATGTGTATCACACTGGGTAGTAGATTAACATACTTGAATTTCGTGAAAAATGAGACATTTTTTGGTCAATTTTCATCCTCAATTTTTTCTCTCTTTTTGTTTTTAGATTTTTCATTTTTTTTTGAATGGCCAAAAACCTCGTCATTTTTCACGAAATTAAAATCTTTGCATCTCTGATGGTCCTAGATTAACATATTTGAATTTCGTGAAAAATGAGACATTTTTTGGTCAATTTTCATCCTCACTTTCTCCAATTTTTTCTCTCTTTTTGTTTTTAGATTTTTCATTTTTTTTTTGAATGGCCAAAAACCTCGTCATTTTTCACGAAATTAAAATCTTTGCATCTCTGATGGTCCTAGATTAACATATTTGAATTTCGTGAAAAATGACATGATTTTCATCAATTTCATCCTCCAATTTTTTCTCTCTTTTCTTTTTTATTTTTTTCTTTTTTTTATCCATTGTTCATGATCATCCAAAATCATCATCATTTTTGCTACGCTTGAAATCTTTGCATTAGAATCGGTCCAGAAACACAATATTTTGAAATCGTGTAAAATGTTCTTACTTTTATCAATTTCATTTCTTCATTCAATTCTTTCTTAATTCTTTCTTCATTTTTCAATTTTCTAAATTCACTATCATTTTGCTACGCTTGAATCTTTGCATAGATCGGTCAGAAACACATATTTTGAATCGTGTAAATGTCTACTTT
>NW_001861235.1:0-588 GCF_000209125.1 Entamoeba dispar SAW760
ATAAGTAATAAGTAATATATAATATATAAAGAAATATACAAATAAAAAGGAATAAATATAATAAGTCATTACATATATAAAATAAACATAAATAATAAAATAAAATTTAAATAAATATAAAAATATATATAAATATAGTCATAGTCTAGAAGTCAAGAATACTAATAATCTGTGAGCCTTCCTAGCTCAGTCGGTAGAGCGCGCGGCTCTTAACCGCGCGGTCGTGGGTTCGAGCCCCACGGGGGGCGTATTTTTATAATAAGAATAGGTGGTATAAGAGGAAATAGTATAAAGTATAAAGGTATAAAGGTATAAAGGTATAAAGGTATAAATGGTTATAGGTATAAAAGTATAAAAGTATAAAAGTATAAGAATATAAAGGTATAAAGGGATAAGAATAGTATAAGAGGAATAGAATAGTATAGTATAAAGGGATAAGAATAGCATATAGGTAATAGTATAAAGTAGGTACATCTAATAAGGATATAGGAAGTAAAATACTAAGTAAAATACTAAGGAAGTATAAAAAGATATATACATATATACATGTATAAGTATAATAAATAGAAATAGAAATATAAGAATATA
>NW_001861234.1:0-837 GCF_000209125.1 Entamoeba dispar SAW760
ACATTAATATGCACTCTACAAAAAGATAAAAATTATTAATTCTGGTCGCTTTCTATCTGAGATAATTTTTGACATGTTTCTGTCTAAATTAGACGAAAGAAGTTAAATGCGTCTGATTTTAATAAAAAGTACTAGGTATCTAGTAACTTTATATGGAACCTCCAAAAAATAAAGTTTTATCAGAAATGGTGAGGTTGTAGATGAGATACAAGTTCAACAATTTTATTGAAAAAAGGTGCACTTTTTTGATTTTAATAAAAAGTACTAGGTATCTATTACCTTACATCATGCACTTAAAAAATGCAGTTGTTATTAATTCTTGACGCAGTACATTTGAGATATTAATAATTATTAAAATAATAGTGTTCTATTTATAGATTATTTTTTGTTATTCATTGTAGAAATAACATTTTTTAAATCAAGATTTTATGAAGTATAAGTTATTTATTTTTAAATCAACATTTTTCAAAAAATCTTTTCTATTAAAAAACTATATTATTTTATTATTTAAACTATTTCAATTCAAACGTTAAAAAGATGAATAAAATCGTTCAATTTATCATTACAACATCATTAAATAAAGAGTTGTTTAGAATTCAATTCTGAACAACTTTTACCTTATAAATTTTTATACTTTCGTTGACATTTTTTGAGATATTAATATAAAAAAATAATGATTAATATTAAAAAGAAATACATAATGAAGATAAAATAAAATAAATAAATCATGAATAATAACTAATACAGATTAAGATAATTGTTAAACAGAATTTAATTTAAAGAATGAGATATAAAGATATTAAATAATTTTTTAATAGTCTTAATAAAAATAATCAT
>NW_001861233.1:0-950 GCF_000209125.1 Entamoeba dispar SAW760
TCATAGTTGACAAGATGTGAGTGAAATACTCACCATACACTATCATATCTTACCATCAATACTATTATACTTTGCCTTCTAAGGGATATTCAGGTGGACCAGCTACTAGATAGTTCGATGAGTCTTTCGCCCCTATACTCAAATATGACAAGTAATTTGCACGTTAACACTGCGTGAATCTTCCACCAAAGTTTCCTTCGGCTTCAATCCGTTCAAGTATAGTTCACCATCTTTCGGGTCCTAACATATTTACTTCTTCTATTGAAAGATACTATTGCTAAATGTATTTCTACACTCTCATAGTTTTTCGTTTTCTCTTCATGTTATAGCTTTCCTGCTATTCTCATTCGCATCCATGTTAGACTCCTTGGTCCGTGTTTCAAGACGGGTAGATAATTTACTTCTTCAAGAGTTTCTATTCTCGGGATTAAATGTATTAATCTTACCTTAAATAGCTTTTATCATTCCATTATTATTGGATTTTTACTTTTAATTCACAATTAAATACTAAGATTTCTCTTAATATTCTCGTTTATTAATAATCACTATAAATGAAATAATTCTCTTGCTCTTAATAATTTCCTATATTACAAATTTCAATACAATCTTATTAAATATACTACTTATATATCTAATCTTTTTATATTTTTATTTATAATACATTCTACTATTTTTCTTATAAATTATCCGTTCACATATTACTCTTTCAAGCTCTTTTCACTCTTTTTCCAAAGTTCTTTTAAGTTTTCCTTCACAGTACTTCTTTGCTATCAGTTTTCCTGTAATATTTAGACTTTGATGAATACTATCACCTTTTCGATTTATACTTCCAAATAAATTTACTCTTTTCTAAACTATATTCTTTTCAAAATATATTTAAATTGACGAGGCTTTCACTCTCTCTGGCTCAGCATTCGTTCTGAATTCAATCTAAATTATCTCTTTTAAAT
>NW_001861232.1:0-898 GCF_000209125.1 Entamoeba dispar SAW760
ATAAAGAAATATAGAAATAAAAAGGAATAAATATAATAAGTCATTACATATATAAAATAAACATAAATAATAAAATAAAATTTAAATAAATATAAAAATATATATAAATATAGTCATAGTCTAGAAGTCAAGAATACTAATAATCTGTGAGCCTTCCTAGCTCAGTCGGTAGAGCGCGCGGCTCTTAACCGCGCGGTCGTGGGTTCGAGCCCCACGGGGGGCGTATTTTTATAATAAGAATAGGTGGTATAAGAGGAAATAGTATAAAGTATAAAGGTATAAAGGTATAAAGGTATAAAGGTATAAATGGTTATAGGTATAAAAGTATAAAAGTATAAAAGTATAAGAATATAAAGGTATAAAGGGATAAGAATAGTATAAGAGGAATAGAATAGTATAGTATAAAGGGATAAGAATAGCATATAGGTAATAGTATAAAGTAGGTACATCTAATAAGGATATAGGAAGTAAAATACTAAGTAAAATACTAAGGAAGTATAAAAAGATATATACATATATACATGTATAAGTATAATAAATAGAAATAGAAATATAAGAATATATCTACTAAAGAGAAAGAATAAGGGAATAAGGGAATAAAAAAAGAACATAATAATATAATATAATAATATAATAATAAGTGAATAAGATGATAATAATAATAATAGTAGCATAAAGGTTAATAATAATAGTAAAAAAGACGCTTCCGCTTGGGATCGAACCAAGGACCTAACGGTTAACAGCCGTTCGCTCTGCCGACTGAGCCACGGAAGCTTTCAGTAAGCATAAGTTAAGCAGAAGTTAAGCAGAAAATGTTAAGTAGATATGATAAGCAGAAATGATAAAGTAGATATGATAAGCAGAAATGATAAAGTAGAAATAATAAAGTAGATATGAT
>NW_001861231.1:0-653 GCF_000209125.1 Entamoeba dispar SAW760
TTGATTTAAAAATAAATAACTTATACTTCATAAAATCTTGATTTAAAAAATGTTATTTCTACAATGAATAACAAAAAATAATCTATAAATAGAACACTATTATTTTAATAATTATTAATATCTCAAATGTACTGCGTCAAGAATTAATAATAACTATAACAATTACTAGTACACTAAAAGTTATTTGATATTTATTACTTTTTATAGAAAATGATTTAATTATCAATAATTAATAAATTATGTTAGAATGAATTGTTAAAAATTATTTTATCTATACTGCGTCAAGAATTAATAATAACTATAACAATTACTAGTACACTAAAAGTTATTTGATATTTATTACTTTTTATAGAAAATGATTTAATTATCAATAATTAATAAATTATGTTAGAATGAATTGTTAAAAATTATTTTATCTATACTGCGTCAAGAATTAATAATAACTATAACAATTACTAGTACACTAAAAGTTATTTGATATTTATTACTTTTTATAGAAAATGATTTAATTATCAATAATTAATAAATTATGTTAGAATGAATTGTTAAAAATTATTTTATCTATACTGCGTCAAGAATTAATAATAACTATAACAATTACTAGTACACTAAAAGTTATTTGATATTTATTATTAATTCTTGACGCAGTATAG
>NW_001861230.1:0-938 GCF_000209125.1 Entamoeba dispar SAW760
ATTTAATATCTTTATATCTCATTCTTTAAATTAAATTCTGTTTAACAATTATCTTAATCTGTATTAGTTATTATTCATGATTTATTTATTTTATTTTATCTTCATTATGTATTTCTTTTTAATATTAATCATTATTTTTTTATATTAATATCTCAAAAAATGTCAACGAAAGTATAAAAATTTATAAGGTAAAAGTTGTTCAGAATTGAATTCTAAACAACTCTTTATTTAATGATGTTGTAATGATAAATTGAACGATTTTATTCATCTTTTTAACGTTTGAATTGAAATAGTTTAAATAATAAAATAATATAGTTTTTTAATAGAAAAGATTTTTTGAAAAATGTTGATTTAAAAATAAATAACTTATACTTCATAAAATCTTGATTTAAAAAATGTTATTTCTACAATGAATAACAAAAAATAATCTATAAATAGAACACTATTATTTTAATAATTATTAATATCTCAAATGTACTGCGTCAAGAATTAATAACAACTGCATTTTTTAAGTGCATGATGTAAGGTAATAGATACCTAGTACTTTTTATTAAAATCAAAAAAGTGCACCTTTTTTCAATAAAATTGTTGAACTTGTATCTCATCTACAACCTCACCATTTCTGATAAAACTTTATTTTTTGGAGGTTCCATATAAAGTTACTAGATACCTAGTACTTTTTATTAAAATCAGACGCATTTAACTTCTTTCGTCTAATTTAGACAGAACATGTCAAAAATTATCTCAGATAGAAAGCGACCAGAATTAATAATTTTTATCTTTTTGTAGAGTGCATATTAATGTGAATAATACTTAGTACTTTTTATTAAAATTGACGACATTTAACTTCTTTCATTTGGTTTAGATAAAAATAGAATAAATTAATATCTCAATACATGACGATCACAATTATATTTTATCTTTTGCAGAGTGCTTTG
>NW_001861229.1:0-939 GCF_000209125.1 Entamoeba dispar SAW760
TAAAATAAACAGACTAGGAATAATAATAAAAGTACATAGTCATATAATAATATAATAATATAAGAAAATATATGATAGTCATAGTCATAAGTAAGTAGGATAACGGTAGGTTCATATCAAGTAGGATACACCCGTTCCCATCCGAACACGGAAGTAAAGATGCTTAGAGCCTGATCAGTACCATTATGTTCACACAGATGGGAACGTCAGGTAATCTACCTTTTTGTTTTTATATAGAGAGTTTTTTTTCAAATAAAGGAATAAAGGAATAAAGGAATATAGAAATATAGAAATATAGAAATAAAGGAATATAGAAATAAATACATACATAGATATATAAATAAAGATATATATAAATAAATAAATAAAGAAATATATATATATATATAAATAAAGAAATATATATATAATAGAATATAAAGGTTATAGAAGTTGAAAGGGATTAAAGTAAAGTAATCTAGTCAATAAAAAGACGAGCTTGGCAGGGATCGAACCTGCAATCCCCAGATTCGTAGTCTGATGCGTTTCCATTGCGCCACAAGCCCTATAACATTCATAAAATACTGGGAAGATAAAAAAAGGGATATATAAGTTATATAAATGTTATAAGTTATATAAATGTTATAAGTTATATAAATGATATAAGTTATATAAATGATATAAGTTATATAAATGATATAGATATGATATAGATATAGATATAGATATGATATATAAAAGACATAAGAAAGATAAGATATAAAATAAACAGACTAGGAATAATAATAAAAGTACATAGTCATATAATAATATAATAATATAAGAAAATATATGATAGTCATAGTCATAAGTAAGTAGGATAACGGTAGGTTCATATCAAGTAGGATACACCCGTTCCCATCCGAACACGGAAGTAAAGATGCTTAGAGCCTGATCAGTCACCATTATGTTCACACAGAT
>NW_001861228.1:0-892 GCF_000209125.1 Entamoeba dispar SAW760
TATGTATATGTGTATCTATGTGTATTTCTATATGTGTATCTATGTGTATATGTATGTGTATATGTATGTGTATATGTATGTGTATCTATATGTTTGTATGTTTTGCTTATTAATATAAGCTCACATAGTACAGAGGTAGTACATCAGATTGTGGCTTTGATAACCCAGGTTCGATTCCTGGTGTGAGCATCTTTTTAGACTTAGTGTTCCTATTTATTATTTATGTACTTAATATATATATTTCAACTTTTATATCTTTTATATTTTTTATATCTTTTATATCTTTTATATTTTTTATTCCCTTTTTATACCTATTATTACCTATTATACCTATTATACCTTTCTATTTTTATACTTTTATACTTATTACTTATTACTTTATACCTTATACCTTATACCTACTATCTACTATTTACTATCTATATCACCTTTTATTATATTTCTCTATTATGTGCCTAACTTACTATCTTATTTCTTCTATATCTTACTTTATATTTCTATATATACATTACTTCCTTTTATATTTATTATCTATTATTTCTATTCACAGTTTTACCTTATTATATTACTTATGTACTTTACTTATAAGTGTATCTATGTGTATTTCTATATGTGTATCTATGTGTATATGTATATGTGTATCTATGTGTATATGTATATGTGTATCTATGTGTATTTCTATATGTGTATCTATGTGTATATGTATGTGTATATGTATGTGTATATGTATGTGTATCTATATGTTTGTATGTTTTGCTTATTAATATAAGCTCACATAGTACAAAGTAGTACATCAGATTGTGGCTTTGATAACCCAGGTTCGATCCTGTGTGAGCATCTTTTAGACTATGTCTATTATATTATGTACTATATATATATTCACTTTATTCTT
>NW_001861227.1:0-976 GCF_000209125.1 Entamoeba dispar SAW760
TAGATTTTTACTTTTAGAAAATACATTAAAGTATCAGTAAAATATAATAAATAATATTTTAATAATTTTTAATATCAAATAAAATAACTAGTATAAAAGAGGGTATTAAAAGACTTAATAATATTTAAATTTAAAATGTCAAAAAATTGGGTATAAACCCAATAAAGGACAGATGAGAAAAGAAGAAATAAATCTTCTGTTGAAGAATTTCGAATTAAATAATTCGAAAATTCAAAATAGTTTTGGGTCTCAAAAAACCCACGAGAAACAAAACTATTTTGAGTAGTATTTAATTATGTTAAGCATTCTTAAAATAAATTATAAACATATTTACAGCTTCATTAAATAAAACCATAAACATACATTACCATAAAAGCATTAAGAGAATAAGGATGATTAATAATAATTAATGCTACTATATAATGAGAGGAATAATAAAGAGAGAATATAGCATTTACGTTTGTTTAAATAATAAATTATGAGAGAATAGCACAGTTTGTCAATAAAATAATAAATAAAATAAGTATTCATAATATTTAGGGAGAATAATATAAGAGATAAACAGAATAAGTAATCTCATAGAAGAGATTAATTAAAGAAATAAGAAATGATTATTAAAAGAATTTAATATAATCATAATAGATATATGTTGTTAAGAATGAAAGAATTTAAAGAAATAAATATAAGACTGAATATAAAGAAAATTGTACTTGATCTAACTATATAAAAGTAATTAGATGACAGAACAGATTTAAATAATATAAGTTTGTTTTTTAGTATAATTAGTAAATAAAAAAGAAGTCAAAAGTAGGAGAATAAAGAAAGGAAAATGGATATAAATACAAAAGAGAAGTAAGAATAAAGAATCCTTCCTTTTAAAAGGAGAGAAAAAATATCTGGTTGATCCTGCAGTATATATGCTGATGTTAAGATAAGCATGCATGTGTAGTATAAGACAGTAGATGAACTGCGGACG
>NW_001861226.1:0-1063 GCF_000209125.1 Entamoeba dispar SAW760
TGTGTGAACATAATGGTACTGATCAGGCTCTAAGCATCTTTACTTCCGTGTTCGGATGGGAACGGGTGTATCCTACTTGATATGAACCTACCGTTATCCTACTTACTTATGACTATGACTATCATATATTTTCTTATATTATTATATTATTATATGACTATGTACTTTTATTATTATTCCTAGTCTGTTTATTTTATATCTTATCTTTCTTATGTCTTTTTATATATCATATCTATATCTATATCTATATCATATCTATATCATTTATATAACTTATATCATTTATATAACTTATATCATTTATATAACTTATAACATTTATATAACTTATAACATTTATATAACTTATATATCCCTTTTTTTATCTTCCCAGTATTTTATGAATGTTATAGGGCTTGTGGCGCAATGGAAACGCATCAGACTACGAATCTGGGGATTGCAGGTTCGATCCCTGCCAAGCTCGTCTTTTTATTGACTAGATTACTTTACTTTAATCCCTTTCAACTTCTATAACCTTTATATTCTATTATATATATATTTCTTTATTTATATATATATATATATTTCTTTATTTATTTATTTATATATATCTTTATTTATATATCTATGTATGTATTTATTTCTATATTCCTTTATTTCTATATTTCTATATTTCTATATTCCTTTATTCCTTTATTCCTTTATTTAAAAAAAAACTCTCTATATAAAAACAAAAAGGTAGATTACCTGACGTTCCCATCTGTGTGAACATAATGGTACTGATCAGGCTCTAAGCATCTTTACTTCCGTGTTCGGATGGGAACGGGTGTATCCTACTTGATATGAACCTACCGTTATCCTACTTACTTATGACTATGACTATCATATATTTTCTTATATTATTATATTATTATATGACTATGTACTTTTATTATTATTCCTAGTCTGTTTATTTTATATCTTATCTTTCTTATGTCTTTTATATATCATATCTATATCTATATCTATATCATATCTATATCATTTATATAACTTATATCATTTATATAACTTATATCATTTATATAACTTATAACATTTATAT
>NW_001861225.1:0-961 GCF_000209125.1 Entamoeba dispar SAW760
ATTAAATCATTTTCTATAAAAAGTAATAAATATCAAATAACTTTTAGTGTACTAGTAATTGTTATAGTTATTATTAATTCTTGACGCAGTATAGATAAAATAATTTTTAACAATTCATTCTAACATAATTTATTAATTATTGATAATTAAATCATTTTCTATAAAAAGTAATAAATATCAAATAACTTTTAGTGTACTAGTAATTGTTATAGTTATTATTAATTCTTGACGCAGTATAGATAAAATAATTTTTAACAATTCATTTTAATGATTAATGAATAAATGGATAATTAAATCATTTTCTATAAAAAGTAATAAATATCAAATAACTTTTAGTGTACTAGTAATTGTTATAGTTATTATTAATTCTTGACGCAGTATAGATAAAATAATTTTTAACAATTCATTCTAACATAATTTATTAATTATTGATAATTAAATCATTTTCTATAAAAAGTAATAAATATCAAATAACTTTTAGTGTACTAGTAATTGTTATAGTTATTATTAATTCTTGACGCAGTATAGATAAAATAATTTTTAACAATTCATTCTAACATAATTTATTAATTATTGATAATTAAATCATTTTCTATAAAAAGTAATAAATATCAAATAACTTTTAGTGTACTAGTAATTGTTATAGTTATTATTAATTCTTGACGCAGTATAGATAAAATAATTTTTAACAATTCATTTTAATGATTAATGAATAAATGGATAATTAAATCATTTTCTATAAAAAGTAATAAATATCAAATAACTTTTAGTGTACTAGTAATTGTTATAGTTATTATTAATTCTTGACGCAGTATAGATAAAATAATTTTTAACAATTCATTTTAATGATTAATGAATAAATGGATAATTAAATCATTTTCTATAAAAGTATAAATATCAAATAACTTTTAGTGTACTAGTAATTGTTATAGTTATTATTAATTCTTGACGCAGTATAGAT
>NW_001861224.1:0-570 GCF_000209125.1 Entamoeba dispar SAW760
TAATGGCTGAAAGCCTCTCAAGCCAGAATTTCGTCTAGATGAATACTTTGTCTTTTTCTTGTTACTTTAGTACAATTGAAAATTATATACGTTGTATTTATTATCTCGTGTATTACTCTATCAAAAGGGTAGTGAATACTGAGTTAACAAAATTCAAAGCATAACTGTTGCTTATAGACGATGGCATCAGAAATCGGTGTTGTAAGCTTTAGAGTTTCTTAATCAATACTCTCGGGTATTGAATGAAACGATTTGCTGAGACTTAACCGTAATTTCTATTTAAATTTATATAAAACTTATTTTAAAATGGATTATCAATTCTTTTTTTCATCCTATATTCATTAAAATTATTAAATTTATTTCTTTTTATTCCTTTTATTCTTTTTTAACATTTTAATATAATTAATTATCTTTTCTGTTTTTTCATTAAATTGGTAAAATAAAGTATAATTATTTTAATTTTTTAACAGAATTTTTGTCATATTTTATTTTATGGTTAAATTTTTACTCATTTTTAACATTTTAATATAATTAATTATCTTTCTTTTTTATCATTAAATATTAAATTGG
>NW_001861223.1:0-748 GCF_000209125.1 Entamoeba dispar SAW760
CTAATATACTAAGAAATATTAAGAGACTATTAGATTATTAGACTAAGAGATTTAAAAGATTACTAAGAGACTACTAGACTAATACGCTAAGAGATATTAAGAGACTATTAGACTAATACATAGGTGAGAATGTTAATGTTTGTATTATTTAATTTATAACAATATACTAACCAAATAGATTATTAGACTAAGAGATTTAAAAGACTACTAGACTATTATAAGATATTAAAAGACTACTAGACTACACAAGATATTAAAAGACTATTAATGTTTGTATTATTTAAACACAAAGAGATTATTAATGTTTGTATTATTTAATTTATAATTCTATACTAACCAAATAGATGAATAACTATGTATAATATAATAGTTTTGGGTCTCAAAAAACCCACGAGAAACAAAACTATTTTGAGTAGTATTTAATTATGTTAAGCATTCTTAAAATAAATTATAAACATATTTACAGCTTCATTAAATAAAACCATAAACATACATTACCATAAAAGCATTAAGAGAATAAGGATGATTAATAATAATTAATGCTACTATATAATGAGAGGAATAATAAAGAGAGAATATAGCATTTACGTTTGTTTAAATAATAAATTATGAGAGAATAGCACAGTTTGTCAATAAAATAATAAATAAAATAAGTATTCATAATATTTAGGGAGAATAATATAAGAGATAAACAGAATAAGTAATCTCATAGAAGAGATTAATTAAAGAAATAAGAAATGATTATTAA
>NW_001861222.1:0-952 GCF_000209125.1 Entamoeba dispar SAW760
TGATATATCAATAAAATAATTGTTTTGTAGATAAAGTATTGAAGGACGTATAGATGAGTAGAGTCAATATTTTTTGTCACTGAGTCAATTTTATCATATCTCTGTAACAAGGTTGTTTTAATGAAAACTTATAAGGTAAAAAATGTTCTTGGAGGTAATCTGAAGACCTCATTTTTTAACAATTTTTTCATGATTATTTCATCATTGAGCATTACCTTTGAATAACAAAAAAGAATAACAAAAAATGACCTAAAAATAGTGAATAACAAAAAAGAATAACAAAAAAGAATAACAAAAACCCAACATACAAATGTTTTATATAACAACGAAAATTCCTTCTACACGGGGTAAATTTCAACAAAAATTGCAAAAAGACCCCCCCTACTCGAAATACGATTTTTGAAAATGCCCTTTTTGAAAAAACTACCGTTTTTTTGTTGAAATTAGAAGGAATAGAACGAAAAAAATTGATATTCCGTCGAAAAGTGAACCTTTATTACACAAAAGCTAGGAAAAACCATCGGATTAACACTAGACCAAAATTTTAAGATGGTAAAAGCTCGATTTGCCGAAAAGGATGACGTGGTTACCAACAAATATTCGGCATTTTCGGCGACATGTTTGTATGGATAATCTGAATCGTTTTCTATTTTTAGAAATTTTATAAATTATTTGTATGGATAATCTGAATCGTTTTCTATTTTTAGAATAATTCTATATTGTTTGTATGGATAATCTGAGTCGTTATCTAATTTTAGAAAAACTTTGAAGTTATTAATAAATTTATGAAGTAAAACAATAGTTTTTTCTAATAAATAACTAACAAAAGTTGTATAAATGAAAGAAAAATATTGATAGTTAAATGAAACCTGATAAAATACGTATCATTTCAAATACATTGAATGATGGCAGTAAGCCTGTCAGTACAGTTGAACAGTTTTTAAAGAAAATA
>NW_001861221.1:0-702 GCF_000209125.1 Entamoeba dispar SAW760
AGATAAATTATAGATATAGAGATTGATATAAATATAAATATAAATATAAATATATATATATATATATATAACACATAAAATTTAAGATATAAATATATGATAGTGTAAGATAATGATATAAAAGTACGACAATGGCAGGATTTGAACCTACGCCTCCATAGGAGAAGTGATTTCGAGTCACACGCCTTAGACCACTCGGCCACATTGTCATTAACCTTTAAATATAGAAAGGAAAGTGGTATAAAAGTCTAATAGATTATAGAAAGTGGTATAAAAATCTAATAGATTATAGAAAGTAGTATATAAGTCTAATAGATTATAGAAAGTAGTATAAGAAAGTAAGAAAATATAGGAAGGTAGTATAAGACTCTAATAGAATATAGAAAGTGGTATAAGACTCTAATAGAAACATACTAGATGATACAAAAATATAGAATATAGACAAGTATAAATATATAGAGAATAAAGATAAAGAGTAAGTGTGGGAGGATATGAACATAATAACATATCTAGTATAAGTAGTATACATAAAATAGATAAGTAGAGGAAAAGTATAAAGGATATAGTTATAGTAGTTATAGAATAAAACATATAGAAAAGATATAAAGTATAAAGTATAAGGTATAAGATATAAGATATAAGGTATAAAGTATAAGGTATAAAGTATAAGTTATAAGAGTATAGTATAGTATAGTATAGGTG
>NW_001861220.1:0-960 GCF_000209125.1 Entamoeba dispar SAW760
GATAATCTGAATCGTTTCTATTTTAGAATAATCTATATGTTGTATGGATAATCTGAGTCGTTATCTAATTTAGAAAAACTTTGAAGTTATTAATAAATTTATGAAGTAAAACAATAGTTTTTCTAATAAATAACTAACAAAAGTTGTATAAATGAAAGAAAAATATTGATAGTTAAATGAAACCTGATAAAATACGTATCATTCAAAATACATTGAATGATGGCAGTAAGCCTGTCAGTACAGTTGAACAGTTTTTAAAGAAAATAAAAGAAACATGTTGAATTGTATTGATTAACATAAGGACAACGAAAGATGGAAGGAAAAAGAACAGGGAAAAGAAAAACGAAAACAAAAACGAAAGATGGGAGTTAAAAGAAAAATGAAGGATTTAAAGAAAGAAGAACTTGAGAATGAGGAATCTAAGAATGAGGAAATTGAGAATGAGGAAATGCAAGTGAGATAAAAATAAATTTAGAGATTAAAGTAGATGAAAATGGAAATAAAAATGAAACAAAATGAAATTAAGAAATAAACAAATGATGTTAATAATAAAGAAGTGAATTGATAAAAAGTAAGAGCATTTTACACGATTTCAAAATATTGTGTTTCTGGACCGATTCTAATGCAAAGATTTCAAGCGTAGCAAAAATGATAGTGAATTTAGAAATTGAAAAATGAAGAAAGAATTAAGAAAGAATTGAATGAAGAAATGAAATTGATAAAAGTAAGAACATTTTACACGATTTCAAAATATTGTGTTTCTGGACCGATTCTAATGCAAAGATTTCAAGCGTAGCAAAAATGATAGTGAATTTAGAAAATTGAAAAATGAAGAAAGAATTAAGAAAGAATTGAATGAAGAAATGAAATTGATAAAAGTAAGAACATTTTACACGATTTCAAAATATTGTGTTTCTGGACCGATTCTAATGCAAAGATTTCAAGCGTAGCAAAAATGAT
>NW_001861219.1:0-874 GCF_000209125.1 Entamoeba dispar SAW760
TCTTGGTTTAGCATATCCTTGATTATTATCATTAGAAACTGTAGCAAATGATTGAATACAATCAATATATCCAATAATATTTTCTAATTCTTTAAATGTTTCTTTATATCCTTCAATTACTTTATTAATTTCTTCTATAAATTTTTTATTAATTTCTTCTTCTTTTAAATTAACTTTATCTCTTTTAACATTAAGTGTTTGCATTTCTTTAAATGTAAATTTACATTCTCCTTTAAGTGTTTGAATAATAGTATACTTTTTATTCTTTTTAACTTCTTTTTCATTACTTTTAGATACTCTTAATATTAAATTATTATTATATTCAATTATTTTAATTTTATCTGTTTTAATATTAAGATCATTTGCTGCTTGTTCTAATCATTTTTCAAAAACTTCTTCTACTTTTTTATGATTTTCTCTTATTTTTTGAAGTCCTTCATCAAAGTCTTCTCTTATTTTAAATACATGATTTTTTGTTTCTTCAATGTCAATAAGTGTTACTACCATTTCTTCAAATTTTTCCATTTCTTCTGAAATTCTTTCTAATGGTTCTATTATTTCTTTTTCTATTTCTTTGTTATTCATTTCTTTTAATTCTTCTTTGATACTTTTACTAATTCTTACTGCTTCATATAATTTGACAATACTTTCTAAATCACTTTTATTTATCCCTTTTATTAACTTCTCTAAATCTGGCATTATTGCTAATTCTTCATTTTTGATTTTTAATCGAATCTCTGAATTCTCATAAAACCCTTCTACTAATTCTAGTCGTTTATTTATCTTATCCTTATCTATTAATGGTTGTCTAATCCATTCTTTATCATCTTTCTCCTATCTTTGTATGTGTCTATTTAATGTTAATAGTGTCATT
>NW_001861218.1:0-985 GCF_000209125.1 Entamoeba dispar SAW760
TTTGATCAATAGTGTTGAGAATCTAACACGTGTTGAAATAATGGCTGAAAGCCTCTCAAGCCAGAATTTCGTCTAGATGAATACTTTGTCTTTTTCTTGTTACTTTAGTACAATTGAAAATTATATACGTTGTATTTATTATCTCGTGTATTACTCTATCAAAAGGGTAGTGAATACTGAGTTAACAAAATTCAAAGCATAACTGTTGCTTATAGACGATGGCATCAGAAATCGGTGTTGTAAGCTTTAGAGTTTCTTAATCAATACTCTCGGGTATTGAATGAAACGATTTGCTGAGACTTAACCGTAATTTCTATTTAAATTTATATAAAACTTATTTTAAAATGTATTATCAATTCTTTTTTTCATCCTATATTCATTAAAATTATTAAATTTATTTCTTTTTATTCCTTTTATTCTTTTTTAACATTTTAATATAATTAATTATCTTTTCTGTTTTTTCATTAAATTGGTAAAATAAAGTATAATTATTTTAATTTTTTAACAGAATTTTTGTCATATTTTATTTTATGGTTAAATTTTTACTCATTTTTAACATTTTAATATAATTAATTATCTTTCTTTTTTATCATTAAATATTAAATTGGTAAAATAAAGTATAATTATTTTAATTTTTTAACAGAATTTTTGTCATATTTTATTTTATGGTTATTAATATTATCAATTAGTTATTAATATCTCAAAAAATGTCAACGAAAGTATAAAAATTTATAAGGTAAAAGTTGTTCAGAATTGAATTCTAAACAACTTTTTATTTAATGATATTATAATGATTAATTGAACGATTTTTTATTTATTTTTTTAATGTTTGAATTGAAATAGTTTAAATAATAAAATAATATAGTTTTTTAATTTAAAATAGTCTTTAACTTTACTAATTGAATAAATGGATAATTAAATCATTTTCTATAAAAAGTAATAAATATCAAATAACTTTTAGTGTACTAGTATGTATAGTATATAT
>NW_001861217.1:0-475 GCF_000209125.1 Entamoeba dispar SAW760
ATAAAAATTTATAAGGTAAAAGTTGTTCAGATATTAATTTTAAACAAGTGATTTATTAATAAAAATTTATAAAAAATGATACTTCTATCATGATTTTTTTGAGACACAAAAAATGACTTATCTTAAATATACATCGTTTTTCATATAATATAAAATAATAATTATAATACTGATATATCAAATAAAATAATTGTTTTGTAGATAAAGTATTGAAGGACGTATAGATGAGTAGAGTCAATATTTTTTGTCACTGAGTCAATTTTATCATATCTCTGTAACAAGGTTGTTTTAATGAAAACTTATAAGGTAAAAAATGTTCTTGGAGGTAATCTGAAGACCTCATTTTTTAACAATTTTTTCATGATTATTTCATCATTTTATTTAACATAATTATGTATGAGAAATGAATTGTTTAGAATTCAATTCTGAACAACTTTTACCTTATAAATTTTTATACTTTCGTTGACATTTTTTC
>NW_001861216.1:0-949 GCF_000209125.1 Entamoeba dispar SAW760
ATTTTATCATATTTATTTATTATCTTTTATATCTTTATTATTATTTTATTATTGTTTATTATTCTTATATTCTATATTTTAACTTATGATTTTCTATTATTAAATATAAATTAAATGAATTTGATATTACAGATAAATAAATATCAATTTTATTAATCTCTTTGTATTTATATAATATAAATATCAATAAAAGTAGATTATAAGTTAAATTAAATGAAATATGAATATGAATAATATTAATATGAAATGAAATAATTAAATAATATGAATATATTTAAAATATAAATATCAAATACATGAATAAAATAAATAATATAAATAATAAAATATAAATCAAAATAAATAATTAAAATAATGAATAATAATCAAATATTAAAACATGAATATGTATGTAATCAAATATATAAACATATATTAATTAGATATTTTATTAAATTTAATGAAAATTGATTTTAATATATATCATAAATGTATTAATATTAATATATTCTTATATTAAATTATTGATTTATTTGTTAATGACAATTCGTTTAATGTTAGAATATCAGATATATTATCAAATCATCAAAAATAAAAATGATATATTAATGATATTGATATATATTAAGATAGAAACATTGAATTAAATTATATTTACAAAATAAATAAATATAAAGAATTACAAGAGAAGTTAATACAAAGTAGAGAATTAACTTATGTAGAAATAATACCTGTAATATTAACAATAAATTAATACATAAAGAATCAGTAAGAAGATTAAAATCACTAAAATTACAAATTGAATTCAATAAAATACTACAAACAATCATTATAAAAAACATGAAATACTTGATGTTCTACATATTCAACACTGGCAACACATTAGAAGAGGAACTTTCTAATTCTCATATGTTAGAAATGAACTCTATTGTAGAAATAGAACATATTGAAATCATTAAAATAATCACTT
>NW_001861215.1:0-992 GCF_000209125.1 Entamoeba dispar SAW760
TCTATACTGCGTCAAGAATTAATAATAACTATAACAATTACTAGTACACTAAAAGTTATTTGATATTTATTACTTTTTATAGAAAATGATTTAATTATCCATTTATTCATTAATCATTAAAATGAATTGTTAAAAATTATTTTATCTATACTGCGTCAAGAATTAATAATAACTATAACAATTACTAGTACACTAAAAGTTATTTGATATTTATTACTTTTTATAGAAAATGATTTAATTATCAATAATTAATAAATTATGTTAGAATGAATTGTTAAAAATTATTTTATCTATACTGCGTCAAGAATTAATAATAACTATAACAATTACTAGTACACTAAAAGTTATTTGATATTTATTACTTTTTATAGAAAATGATTTAATTATCAATAATTAATAAATTATGTTAGAATGAATTGTTAAAAATTATTTTATCTATACTGCGTCAAGAATTAATAATAACTATAACAATTACTAGTACACTAAAAGTTATTTGATATTTATTACTTTTTATAGAAAATGATTTAATTATCCATTTATTCATTAATCATTAAAATGAATTGTTAAAAATTATTTTATCTATACTGCGTCAAGAATTAATAATAACTATAACAATTACTAGTACACTAAAAGTTATTTGATATTTATTACTTTTTATAGAAAATGATTTAATTATCCATTTATTCAATTAGTAAAGTTAAAGACTATTTTAAATTAAAAAACTATATTATTTTATTATTTAAACTATTTCAATTCAAACATTAAAAAAATAAATAAAAAATCGTTCAATTAATCATTATAATATCATTAAATAAAAAGTTGTTTAGAATTCAATTCTGAACAACTTTTACCTTATAAATTTTTATACTTTCGTTGACATTTTTTGAGATATTAATAACTAATTGATAATATTAATAACCATAAAATAAAATATGACTAAAAATTCTGTTAAAAAATTAAAATAATTATACTTTATTTTACCAATTTAATAT
>NW_001861214.1:0-800 GCF_000209125.1 Entamoeba dispar SAW760
TATTATTAATTCTTGACGCAGTATAGATAAAATAATTTTTAACAATTCATTCTAACATAATTTATTAATTATTGATAATTAAATCATTTTCTATAAAAAGTAATAAATATCAAATAACTTTTAGTGTACTAGTAATTGTTATAGTTATTATTAATTCTTGACGCAGTATAGATAAAATAATTTTTAACAATTCATTCTAACATAATTTATTAATTATTGATAATTAAATCATTTTCTATAAAAAGTAATAAATATCAAATAACTTTTAGTGTACTAGTAATTGTTATAGTTATTATTAATTCTTGACGCAGTACATTTGAGATATTAATAATTATTAAAATAATAGTGTTCTATTTATAGATTATTTTTTGTTATTCATTGTAGAAATAACATTTTTTAAATCAAGATTTTATGAAGTATAAGTTATTTATTTTTAAATCAACATTTTTCAAAAAATCTTTTCTATTAAAAAACTATATTATTTTATTATTTAAACTATTTCAATTCAAACGTTAAAAAGATGAATAAAATCGTTCAATTTATCATTACAACATCATTAAATAAAGAGTTGTTTAGAATTCAATTCTGAACAACTTTTACCTTATAAAATTTTTATACTTTCGTTGACATTTTTTGAGATATTAATATAAAAAAATAATGATTAATATTAAAAAGAAATACATAATGAAGATAAAATAAAATAAATAAATCATGAATAATAACTAATACAGATTAAGATAATTGTTAAACAGAATTTAATTTAAAGAATGAGATATAAAGATATTAAATAATTTTTTAAT
>NW_001861213.1:0-790 GCF_000209125.1 Entamoeba dispar SAW760
ATAATAATATAATAATATAAGAAAATATATGATAGTCATAGTCATAAGTAAGTAGGATAACGGTAGGTTCATATCAAGTAGGATACACCCGTTCCCATCCGAACACGGAAGTAAAGATGCTTAGAGCCTGATCAGTACCATTATGTTCACACAGATGGGAACGTCAGGTAATCTACCTTTTTGTTTTTATATAGAGAGTTTTTTTTTAAATAAAGGAATAAAGGAATAAAGGAATATAGAAATATAGAAATATAGAAATAAAGGAATATAGAAATAAATACATACATAGATATATAAATAAAGATATATATAAATAAATAAATAAAGAAATATATATATATATATAAATAAAGAAATATATATATAATAGAATATAAAGGTTATAGAAGTTGAAAGGGATTAAAGTAAAGTAATCTAGTCAATAAAAAGACGAGCTTGGCAGGGATCGAACCTGCAATCCCCAGATTCGTAGTCTGATGCGTTTCCATTGCGCCACAAGCCCTATAACATTCATAAAATACTGGGAAGATAAAAAAAGGGATATATAAGTTATATAAATGTTATAAGTTATATAAATGTTATAAGTTATATAAATGATATAAGTTATATAAATGATATAAGTTATATAAATGGTATAGATATGATATAGATATAGATATAGATATGATATATAAAAGACATAAGAAAGATAAGATATAAAATAAACAGACTAGGAATAATAATAAAAGTACATAGTCATATAATAATATAATAATATAAGAAAATATATGATAGTCATAGTCATAAGTAA
>NW_001861212.1:0-942 GCF_000209125.1 Entamoeba dispar SAW760
ATCTAGTAGCTGGTTCCACCTGAATATTCCCTTAGGAAGGTCAAAGTATTAATAGTATTGATTGGTAAAGATAATGATTAGGTGTAATGGGTGAGTATTTTCACTCAACATCTTGTCAAACTATGAATAAACAAAGAAGAATTCTCAGTGTTAAATACACTTCAGGAATTTAAATATAAACATACTTTGAATCGGCCAAGTCTGGTAAGCAGGACTGGCGATGCGGGATGAACCGAACGTCGAGATAAAGTGCCAAAAAGAAACATAACGAGTACCACAAAAGGTATTCATTCATATTGACAATAGGACGGTGGCCATGGAAGTCGGAAACCGCTAAGGAATGTGTAACAACTCACCTATCGAATGAATGAGTCCTGAAAATGGATGGCATTATAATTTCTTAACTGATACTCGACCGTTAAAATGAAGACATTTTAACGAGTAAGGAAACGAAATGGCGTAAGGACAACAAAAGTAGTAAAGATTTAAAGTAATTTAGATTGAAACTGTCCTTAGTGCAGATCTTGGTGGTAGTAGCAAATACTAAGAAGAGGAAAAAAACATCTTAGAACTGAAGAGGAGAAAGGTTCCTAAACAACATTACTTGGATTAGGGTGAATCGATCCTAAATTACAGATGGAAATCCTTAAGAAATATATAAGTGACATATAGTCAATATAAGGATTGAAAGGGAATAAGATTAATAGTTCTTAATCAAGAGAATTAATGATTAAATCTTAGAAATAAGATTAAATCGAATAAAATGGTAACATATCATGAACTTTAAAATGGAGTGTGAAAATCTACGGAAGAGTTCTCTTTTCTTCTTAACAAAAGTAAACTCCACTGAAATGATCAATCAGAGAAGTGGAATTTATTGGCTTTGTAAGAAATCACATATGATTGAATTGTGGTATTTTTGCAGTCTTCATAAAATAAAAG
>NW_001861211.1:0-964 GCF_000209125.1 Entamoeba dispar SAW760
GAGACCGGGTTCGATTCCCGGCAAGTGCACTTTTTATGCTCTTATACTTATGTATTATGACCCTTTAGACTAAAAAAAATATCATCTATACTATATATATTATATATATTATATATACTATAACTATGTATATATTATTATCTTATTCCTTATTCATTTCTACTTTTATCTTATTATACTTAAACCTCTTATTATTTAATCTCTTTATGTATACATCCTTTATATTATCCATATATATATTATATCTTATCTTTTATATATTATATATTATATATTATATATCTTCCTTTTTATATATTATATATTATATCTTATCTTTTATATATTATATATTATATCTTATATCTTATATATGTTTATAACTTTATATGTTTATGAGTTAGACTCCTTATTATTATCTTTCCACTTATTATTCCCTTCTATATCTTAGTATTTCTATCTTCTATATACTACTATCCTATTTTATTACTATACTTCTATTTTACTACTATACTATTCGACTATATATTACTTCTTTATTCTACTATTCGACTATTCTCTCCTGTTTATCTATACACTAGATTACTACTATAGTACTTTCCTATTCTACTATACTACTATACTACTATTCTACTATTCTACTATACTACTATACTACTATACTACTATACTACTATACTACTATTCTACTATTCTACTATTCTACTATACTGTTATTCTACTATTCTACTATACTGTTATTCTACTATACTACTATTCTACTATTCTACTATTCTCCTATTTCCTGACTATCTATACACTATAAGCACTTGTGGTCCAATGGTATGACGTATCCCTGCCACGGATGAGACCCGGGTTCGATTCCCGGCAAGTGCACTTTTTATGCTCTTATACTTATGTATTATGACCCTTTAGACTAAAAAAAATATCATCTATACTATATATATTATATATATTATATATACTATAACTATGTATATATTAT
>NW_001861210.1:0-853 GCF_000209125.1 Entamoeba dispar SAW760
CTTTTACCATCTTAAAATTTTGGTCTAGTGTTAATCCGATGGTTTTTCCTAGCTTTTGTGTAATAAAGGTTCACTTTTCGACGGAATATCAATTTTTTTCGTTCTATTCCTTCTAATTTCAACAAAAAAACGGTAGTTTTTTCAAAAAGGGCATTTTCAAAAATCGTATTTCGAGTAGGGGGGGGTCTTTTTGCAATTTTTGTTGAAATTTACCCCGTGTAGAAGGAATTTTCGTTGTTATATAAAACATTTGTATGTTGGGTTTTTGTTATTCTTTTTTGTTATTCTTTTTTGTTATTCACTATTTTTAGGTCATTTTTTGTTATTCTTTTTTGTTATTCAAAGGTAATGCTCAATGATGAAATAATCATGAAAAAATTGTTAAAAAATGAGGTCTTCAGATTACCTCCAAGAACATTTTTTACCTTATAAGTTTTCATTAAAACAACCTTGTTACAGAGATATGATAAA
This sequence comes from Entamoeba dispar SAW760, assembly GCF_000209125.1. Classification (NCBI taxonomy): domain Eukaryota; phylum Evosea; order Mastigamoebida; family Endamoebidae; genus Entamoeba; species Entamoeba dispar. The sequence goes on from NW_001861210.1 coordinate 472, forward strand.
ATTGACTCAGTGACAAAAAATATTGACTCTACTCATCTATACGTCCTTCAATACTTTATCTACAAAACAATTATTTTATTTGATATATCAGTATTATAATTATTATTTTATATTATATGAAAAACGATGTATATTTAAGATAAGTCATTTTTTGTGTCTCAAAAAAATCATGATAGAAGTATCATTTTTTATAAATTTTTATTAATAAATCACTTGTTTAAAATTAATATCTGAACAACTTTTACCTTATAAATTTTTATACTTTCGTTGACATTTTTTGAGATATGAATGATTATTTTTATTAAAGACTATTAAAAAATTATTTAATATCTTTATATCTCATTCTTTAAATTAAATTCTGTTTAACAATTATCTTAATCTG
>NW_001861209.1:0-988 GCF_000209125.1 Entamoeba dispar SAW760
TATATTTACTCATTTAATGACTTCTTTAGTCTGACTTCCTTTATATATCATTCTCTCTTTTGTATCATGTTCACGTGGTTTATTGTTTATGCAAATCTTTCATTCTATCCACTCATTGCTTTCTCATTTCCACGTGTTCTTTTGTTATTTATAACGTTATTTTCTTTAATTATTTTTTTTCTATTTCATTAAAAATAAAATACAAATAAACATTAAAAATTAAACTATAATAATTATTCTTTGAAGTTTTCTTCAAATGAATTAATCAAAATGACAGAAAGACACATGTTATAAATATGTTTATTCTATTTGATACAAAATATTTATTATTATAAGAAAGTGTATGAATTATTAATAAAATACTTATCAATTAATTATTCAATTTTGATAATATACTTTTTTGAAGACATACAAGATAAACTATTTTAGATTCAATATTTATATTTCTAATAAACTAAATTTATACTTTCATTTTATTCATTAATTTCTTAACTCTTTGTTTATTTATTTCTATTTATTATTGTATCAACAATAACATTCATAAACAAATAGATTTATTCAATTATTATCATTTTATATTTATATTATCATTTTCATTTTATAATTTCATCTTTTTATTTATTTATATTATTTATTAATATTAGATGATATTAAATTTATATTATTAAATATTATATAATAAAGATAATAAACAAAATAATATTTATATTATTGATATAATTAATATATATTTTGAATTTATATCATCATTTTATTTAAATATTTATTATTTATTATATTTTATATTATTTATTATTAAAATTATTTCAATTATATTATGATATTAATATAATAACATTAATATATTTATTACAAATAAATTGAATGTTATTATTATTTATATAATGTTAATACTTCTATTATTATATTTTATTAATTAAATATATCATTATATTACTTATTATTATTTAAATTGTTAAATTTATCATTAATTTTATTATTATAATTT
>NW_001861208.1:0-997 GCF_000209125.1 Entamoeba dispar SAW760
TTCTTGACGCAGTATAGATAAAATAATTTTTAACAATTCATTTTAATGATTAATGAATAAATGGATAATTAAATCATTTTCTATAAAAAGTAATAAATATCAAATAACTTTTAGTGTACTAGTAATTGTTATAGTTATTATTAATTCTTGACGCAGTATAGATAAAATAATTTTTAACAATTCATTTTAATGATTAATGAATAAATGGATAATTAAATCATTTTCTATAAAAAGTAATAAATATCAAATAACTTTTAGTGTACTAGTAATTGTTATAGTTATTATTAATTCTTGACGCAGTATAGATAAAATAATTTTTAACAATTCATTCTAACATAATTTATTAATTATTGATAATTAAATCATTTTCTATAAAAAGTAATAAATATCAAATAACTTTTAGTGTACTAGTAATTGTTATAGTTATTATTAATTCTTGACGCAGTATAGATAAAATAATTTTTAACAATTCATTCTAACATAATTTATTAATTATTGATAATTAAATCATTTTCTATAAAAAGTAATAAATATCAAATAACTTTTAGTGTACTAGTAATTGTTATAGTTATTATTAATTCTTGACGCAGTATAGATAAAATAATTTTTAACAATTCATTTTAATGATTAATGAATAAATGGATAATTAAATCATTTTCTATAAAAAGTAATAAATATCAAATAACTTTTAGTGTACTAGTAATTGTTATAGTTATTATTAATTCTTGACGCAGTATAGATAAAATAATTTTTAACAATTCATTTTAATGATTAATGAATAAATGGATAATTAAATCATTTTCTATAAAAAGTAATAAATATCAAATAACTTTTAGTGTACTAGTAATTGTTATAGTTATTATTAATTCTTGACGCAGTATAGATAAAATAATTTTTAACAATTCATTCTAACATAATTTATTAATTATTGATAATTAAATCATTTTCTATAAAAAGTAATAATATCAAATAACTTTTAGTGTACTAGTAATTGTTA
>NW_001861207.1:0-654 GCF_000209125.1 Entamoeba dispar SAW760
GTTATAGAAGTTGAAAGGGCTTAAAGTAAAGTAATCTAGTCAATAAAAAGACGAGCTTGGCAGGGATCGAACCTGCAATCCCCAGATTCGTAGTCTGATGCGTTTCCATTGCGCCACAAGCCCTATAACATTCATAAAATCCTGGGAAGATAAAAAAAGGGATATATAAGTTATATAAATGTTATAAGTTATATAAATGTTATAAGTTATATAAATGATATAAGTTATATAAATGATATAAGTTATATAAATGATATAGATATGATATAGATATAGATATAGATATGATATATAAAAGACATAAGAAAGATAAGATATAAAATAAACAGACTAGGAATAATAATAAAAGTACATAGTCATATAATAATATAATAATATAAGAAAATATATGATAGTCATAGTCATAAGTAAGTAGGATAACGGTAGGTTCATATCAAGTAGGATACACCCGTTCCCATCCGAACACGGAAGTAAAGATGCTTAGAGCCTGATCAGTACCATTATGTTCACACAGATGGGAACGTCAGGTAATCTACCTTTTTGTTTTTATATAGAGAGTTTTTTTTTAAATAAAGGAATAAAGGAATAAAGGAATATAGAAATATACGAAATATAGAAATAAAGGAATATAGACAATAAATACATACATAGATA
>NW_001861206.1:0-851 GCF_000209125.1 Entamoeba dispar SAW760
CCTATTTATATCTTTTCTTGTTTATAATCTCCCCATAATTTTTCTTTACTTACTTATTTATATTTTATATCATTAATCTTATTAAAAACTTAGTGATTGGATGAGTAACGCCCATCTGTAACCAAATTGTTTGGAATCATTATAAAAAAATAGAATTGATCCTATCATAATTATGAACATTTGAGACTACCCCATCCCATATCTTCGTACTTCATTACTTAATTTACGTAGGTAGATTTAGTGCGGAAGGTAACGAACAGGGTACAGCGTGAGGCCGGTTAACGGAGCAACGAAAACCTGTCTACGAATGATAGACCTGGGTTGAAAAGGATGTCAAGTTGATATGATTGATAGTATTGGAACTATTTCTTTTATTATTATATTATATTCTATTTCTTTTAGTTTTTTTATTTTATATTCTCTATCTATATATGTTTATATATTATTATATATTATATTCTTATCATTTATTATATCTATATTATCTATATTATTTATATTATTTATATTATTTATATTGTCTTTATTATATTTATTATCTTTATTGTCTTTATTGTCTTTATTGTCTTTATTGTCTTTATTGTCTTTATTGTCTTTATTGTCTTTATTGTCTATACTAGATACACTCCATACCTCCTTCACTTATATTATTCTTCTCTACATTACTTCTATTTCTTTACTTCTATCTTACATGTTATCTTTATATATTTTATATATGACTTGACTATCTCTATTCTCTATATTATTATATTATTATATGACTATATGACTATATGACTATATTATTATATCACTATATGTACTTATATTATATCTATCTTTTTTATATTATAGACTTAGACTTAGACTTT
>NW_001861205.1:0-668 GCF_000209125.1 Entamoeba dispar SAW760
CTTGTTACAGAGATATGATAAAATTGACTCAGTGACAAAAAATATTGACTCTACTCATCTATGCGTCCTTCAATACTTTATCTACAAAACAATTATTTTATTTGATATATCAGTATTATAATTATTATTTTATAGTATATGAAAAACGATGTATATTTAAGATAAGTCATTTTTTGTGTCTCAAAAAAATCATGATAGAAGTATCATTTTTTATAAATTTTTATTAATAAATCACTTGTTTAAAATTAATATCTGAACAACTTTTACCTTATAAATTTTTATACTTTCGTTGACATTTTTTGAGATATGAATGATTATTTTTATTAAAGACTATTAAAAAATTATTTAATATCTTTATATCTCATTCTTTAAATTAAATTCTGTTTAACAATTATCTTAATCTGTATTAGTTATTATTCATGATTTATTTATTTTATTTTATCTTCATTATGTATTTCTTTTTAATATTAATCATTATTTTTTTATATTAATATCTCAAAAAATGTCAACGAAAGTATAAAAATTTATAAGGTAAAAGTTGTTCAGAATTGAATTCTAAACAACTCTTTATTTAATGATGTTGTAATGATAAATTGAACGATTTTATTCATCTTTTTAACGTTTGAATTGAAATAGTTTAAATAATAAAATAATATAGTTTTTTAATA
>NW_001861204.1:0-930 GCF_000209125.1 Entamoeba dispar SAW760
GTAATAAAATGAGAACACACTTATAAAAATTATGAGTATTATAAGAACTAAGTTAAAAATTATAAAAATAAGAAAATAAAATATCAAAATAAAAGATATACATGTAAATTAAATGATGAATGAGTGGTTAAGATAAGATAGATATAAAAGAATATAAAAATGAATATTATATAATGGAAATAAAATAAAAATGAAGAAGATATTAAATTTATAAAATATTCATTTTTTGAAATTAGTTTTATAAAGAATTAATAAAATTCATAATGACTGTATTTAATTGATAATAAATATTAAGTAATTTAATACCAGTAATAGATGCAAATCTTAAATTATCTGCTCATATATATATATAGAATACAAAAAGAAGAAGTGTTTATTTACTAACAAAATAATAGAAAGTATTAAAATGAAAATAAAAACACATGACTTATATAATAAAATAAGTATCAATAATAAATATTTAAAATATAAAAATAATAAATAACATAGAGAAACAGAGATGATAAAAATTAAATAAATAAAAGAAGAAGTGATAGAAAATATCATATTGTAAAAATGAAAAAGAATAATAAATCACAAACAATTTCAATGAATTTATAAAAAATTAAGAGAATGAAGAAGAAGTAATTTTAAAAGTACTAAAAGATTTTTTTAATAATAATAAAATATAAATATTATACAGCGATACAAAAAATTAATTTATTACACAATATAAGATATGTATAAAAATGATAATAATAAATGGAAATATATAATATAATCAGTTTACAATATAAATACATTCTAAATTATATTCTGATAAAACTAGAAAATAAATTATAGAAATATATGATATAGTTATTAGAACAATTTATAAAAATATCATAAAGATTAAATTAGATAATAAATAAGATTATTAATAAATGGAATAAAATAGAAAATAAAGATGTA
>NW_001861203.1:0-1054 GCF_000209125.1 Entamoeba dispar SAW760
AGAAACATTGTTTCTAAATCCAAGTATATCAATACTACCTTGTTCAGAACTTAAAGAGAAATCTTGAGTTTATGGACTTCAGGGGGAGTATGGTCACAAGGCTGAAACTTAAAGGAATTGACGGAAGGGCACACCAGGAGTGGAGCCTGCGGCTTAATTTGACTCAACACGGGAAAACTTACCAAGACCGAACAGTAGAAGGAATGACAGATTAAGAGTTCTTTCATGATTTATTGGGTAGTGGTGCATGGCCGTTCTTAGTTGGTGGAGTGATTTGTCAGGTTAATTCCGGTAACGAACGAGACTGAAACCTATTAATTAGTTTTCTGCCTATAAGACAGAAATGTTCGCAAGAACAGGTGCGTAAGTACCACTTCTTAAAGGGACACATTTCAATTGTCCTATTTTAATTGTTAGTTATCTAATTTCGATTAGAACTCTTTTAACGTGGGAAAAAGAAAAAGGAAGCATTCAGCAATAACAGGTCTGTGATGCCCTTAGACATCTTGGGCCGCACGCGCGCTACAATGGAGTTACTAGAGAGCATTTTATCATTTACACCTTATTTATTAGGCTATGTCTAATAGGTAGGGATAGTAAGTGGTGTACCGAGATTGAAATAGTTAAGGAAAACTCAAAAGAACGTACATGACAGGGATAAATGATTGGAATTATTTGTTTTGAACGAGGAATTCCTTGTAATATCGAGTCATTAACTCGAGATGAATACGTCCCTGCCCTTTGTACACACCGCCCGTCGCTCCTACCGATTGAATAAAGAGGTGAAATTCTAGGATTCTGTCTTATAGATAGAAAAATGGATTTAAATCTCCTTATTTAGAGGAAGGAGAAGTCGTAACAAGGTTTCCGTAGGTGAACCTGCGGAAGGATCATTAAAAGAAAAGAAATAATCTTTTAAAATAAAACAAGAAATTTATAGAATAAGATAATCTACAAAGAAAATAATAAAAGTAAGAATAAAAGGGATTAGAATATAAGAAGAAAGAAAAAAGTATAATAAAATATATACTTTTGGATAGTTTTAGTTTTCCTG
>NW_001861202.1:0-941 GCF_000209125.1 Entamoeba dispar SAW760
TCAACTTTTAAATCTTTTATATTTTTATATCTTTTATATCTTTTATATTTTTTATTCCCTTTTTATACCTATTATTACCTATTATACCTATTATACCTTTCTATTTTTATACTTTTATACTTATTACTTATTACTTTATACCTTATACCTTATACCTACTATCTACTATTTACTATCTATATCACCTTTTATTATATTTCTCTATTATGTGCCTAACTTACTATCTTATTTCTTCTATATCTTACTTTATATTTCTATATATACATTACTTCCTTTTATATTTATTATCTATTATTTCTATTCACAGTTTTACCTTATTATATTACTTATGTACTTTACTTATAAGTGTATCTATGTGTATTTCTATATGTGTATCTATGTGTATATGTATATGTGTATCTATGTGTATATGTATATGTGTATCTATGTGTATTTCTATATGTGTATCTATGTGTATATGTATGTGTATATGTATGTGTATATGTATGTGTATCTATATGTTTGTATGTTTTGCTTATTAATATAAGCTCACATAGTACAGAGGTAGTACATCAGATTGTGGCTTTGATAACCCAGGTTCGATTCCTGGTGTGAGCATCTTTTTAGACTTAGTGTTCCTATTTATTATTTATGTACTTAATATATATATTTCAACTTTTATATCTTTTATATTTTTTATATCTTTTATATCTTTTATATTTTTTATTCCCTTTTTATACCTATTATTACCTATTATACCTATTATACCTTTCTATTTTTATACTTTTATACTTATTACTTATTACTTTATACCTTATACCTTATACCTACTATCTACTATTTACTATCTATATCACCTTTTATTATATTTCTCTATTATGTGCCTAACTTACTATCTTATTTCTTCTATATCTTACTTTATATTTCTATATATACATTACTTCCTTTTATATTTATTATCT
>NW_001861201.1:0-972 GCF_000209125.1 Entamoeba dispar SAW760
TTTTTGTTGAAAAAGGTGCACTTTTTATGATTTTAATATAAAGTACTATATATCAATTATCTTCAAAAGCACTCTGCAAAAAGATAAAAATTATTAATTGTGATCGTCATGTATTTGAGATATTAATTTATTCTATTTTTATCTAAACCAAATGAAAGAAGTTAAATGTCGTCAATTTTAATAAAAAGTACTAAGTATTAATCACATTAATATGCACTCTACAAAAAGATAAAAATTATTAATTCTGGTCGCTTTCTATCTGAGATAATTTTTGACATGTTTCTGTCTAAATTAGACGAAAGAAGTTAAATGCGTCTGATTTTAATAAAAAGTACTAGGTATCTAGTAACTTTATATGGAACCTCCAAAAAATAAAGTTTTATCAGAAATGGTGAGGTTGTAGATGAGATACAAGTTCAACAATTTTATTGAAAAAAGGTGCACTTTTTTGATTTTAATAAAAAGTACTAGGTATCCAATATCGTTCTGTGGATCCTCCAAAAAATAAAGTTTTATCAGAAATGGTGAGGTTGTAGCAGAGATATTAATTCAACAATTTTATTGAAAAAAGGTGCACTTTTTATGATTTTAATAAAAAGTACTAGGTATCCAATATCGTTCTGTGGATCCTCCAAAAAATAAAGTTTTATCAGAAATGGTGAGGTTGTAGCAGAGATATTAATTCAACAATTTTATTGAAAAAAGGTGCACTTTTTTGATTTTAATAAAAAGTACTAGGTATCCAATATCGTTCTGTGGATCCTCCAAAAAATAAAGTTTTATCAGAAATGGTGAGGTTGTAGCAGAGATATTAATTCAACAAATTTGTTGAAAAAAGGTGCACTTTTTTGATTTTAATAAAAAGTACTAGGTATCCAATATCGTTCTGTGGATCCTCCAAAAAATAAAGTTTTATCAGAAAAGGGTGAGGTTGTAGCAGAGATATTAATTCAACGAATTTTATTGAAAAAA
>NW_001861200.1:0-1000 GCF_000209125.1 Entamoeba dispar SAW760
CAGCAGTATCTATTAATGGTTTTGCTTTTTCTATCATATTTCCACCTAATTTAGCACCAACTGCTAATGCAGCTGCTAATTTCTTTAATCCTTCTTTGAATCTTTTCCAATTACCAAACTTCATAATGAAATAAAAGATTGAACTAATAAATCAAAATAAAGAAGATGAACTATAACGTTATTAAAGCATTAGATCAAGAAGAAACAGGTGACCTTATTAAATACTTTAATTATACAGATGGAATACTTGAAGCTAATTCAGGTGTTCATGATAATAAATGTTTATCAATTGATTCATCTGATCCACCATGTCCTGTACAAAAAGGAATGTATACAAAATTAAAATTAACAGATGAATCAATTCAAATTACAAATATAGATAAATCATCTATTACAGCATTAGTTAATATTAAAATTAAACCAAGTTCACAATTTTGGAATGAATTAAAAGCACCAGGTATTTCAAATCCAGAATTTGATAATAAATGTGAAAGTATAAAAAATCAAACAGTTGTATTCTTTGTAGGATTAAAATCATCAACACATTTATTTGATGCATATAGAGTATATTCAAGAAATAAGAAAACAGCATGTGAACAAACAGAAGCATTATATGAAAATGCAGCTATTAGAATGTTAAAAGCACAAGAAGAATTAGATTATAAACCAGGAATTTATACACAATGGGAATCAGCATATAATATGGAAGATAATATTTGTGGATGTTATATATCAATGGAAGAATTTATTAAATCACCAGATAATACAGTTGAAAAAGAATTTGAAGTAATTATTCCAATAGATGATTTATTACCATTTGCTGCTATGAAAATGTTTCCTAATGCATTATTTGGAAATTTAACACTTGAAGTTAAAATGGCAATTCAACAAAATTTTGTTATTTGTCAATGTAAACAAGAAACAATATTAAATAAAATTTCACATATTTCATCATCTTCATATAGTGGATCAGATGAAATAAAAGATAATATAACAGAAG
>NW_001861199.1:0-970 GCF_000209125.1 Entamoeba dispar SAW760
AGGTATAAAGGTATAAAGGTATAAAGGTATACTCTATATAGGTATAAAGGTATAAGAGGAATAGAATAGTATAAAGGTATAAAGGTATAACACTATAACACTATAGTCATATAGTCATATAAAGGTATAACTCTATAAGAATATAAGAATAGAATAGGGTAACACTATAGGAATAATATAAAGATAAAATAGAAAGTCTATATAGGATAAAGATAGAGTAAGAATAATAGAACATAAAAGGTTATAGATATCTAAACATTTACACATATATGAATATATAGATAGAAAAGGATCTAGAAATAAGAATAGAAAAGTATCTAGATGTATATATAGATATAAAGATAAGAACTAAGATGTAAGATGTAAGATGTAAGATATAAGATATAAGATATAAGATATAAGTAAACATATAGATTATAGGAGGCATAAAAAGTGTAAGGCCTCTGCGGGAATCGAACCCACGACCTTTCCCTTACTAGGGGAACGCACTGCCATCTATGCTAAGAGGCCTTCCAAGGATGGAGGTATATATAATATAAAAAAAAGGTGTAATATATATATAAAAAGTTGAAATAAATAAATATAAAAAGTTGGAATATATATATATAAAAGGTGTAATATATATAAAAGGTGTAATATATATAAAAGAAGGAATATATATATATATAAGGAAGAATAAATATAAATAAAAGATAAGGTATAATAAAATAATAAAGGTATAAAGTTATATAGATATATAAATATATATATAGATATAGATATAAAGGAATAAAGTAGAAAAGTAGAAAAGTAGAAATGATAAAGTTTAATATATAACATAAGTTATAAAGTGATAAGTGACATATATATAGATATAAAAGGGTACATAAAGATAGAATATAGTAAAATGCAAGAGGTGGGGTTCGAACCCACGCCTCCGAAGAGAACAGTACCTTAAACTGCCGCCTTGGACCACTCGGCCACTCTGCTG
>NW_001861198.1:0-889 GCF_000209125.1 Entamoeba dispar SAW760
AGTAATTGTTATAGTTATTATTAATTCTTGACGCAGTATAGATAAAATAATTTTTAACAATTCATTCTAACATAATTTATTAATTATTGATAATTAAATCATTTTCTATAAAAAGTAATAAATATCAAATAACTTTTAGTGTACTAGTAATTGTTATAGTTATTATTAATTCTTGACGCAGTATAGATAAAATAATTTTTAACAATTCATTCTAACATAATTTATTAATTATTGATAATTAAATCATTTTCTATAAAAAGTAATAAATATCAAATAACTTTTAGTGTACTAGTAATTGTTATAGTTATTATTAATTCTTGACGCAGTATAGATAAAATAATTTTTAACAATTCATTCTAACATAATTTATTAATTATTGATAATTAAATCATTTTCTATAAAAAGTAATAAATATCAAATAACTTTTAGTGTACTAGTAATTGTTATAGTTATTATTAATTCTTGACGCAGTATAGATAAAATAATTTTTAACAATTCATTCTAACATAATTTATTAATTATTGATAATTAAATCATTTTCTATAAAAAGTAATAAATATCAAATAACTTTTAGTGTACTAGTAATTGTTATAGTTATTATTAATTCTTGACGCAGTACATTTGAGATATTAATAATTATTAAAATAATAGTGTTCTATTTATAGATTATTTTTTGTTATTCATTGTAGAAATAACATTTTTTAAATCAAGATTTTATGAAGTATAAGTTATTTATTTTTAAATCAACATTTTTCAAAAAATCTTTTCTATTAAAAAACTATATTATTTTATTATTTAAACTATTTCAATTCAAACGTTAAAAAAGATGAATAAAATCGTTCAATTTATCATTACAACATCATTAAATAAAGAGTTGTTAGAATTCAAT
>NW_001861197.1:0-879 GCF_000209125.1 Entamoeba dispar SAW760
ATTTGTTGAAAGGTGCACTTTTTTGATTTTAATATAAAGTACTAGGTATCCAATATCGTTCTGTGGATCCTCCAAAAAATAAAGTTTTATCAGAAATGGTGAGGTTGTAGCAGAGATATTAATTCAACAATTTTATTGAAAAAAGGTGCACTTTTTTGATTTTAATAAAAAGTACTAGGTATCCAATATCGTTCTGTGGATCCTCCAAAAAATAAAGTTTTATCAGAAATGGTGAGGTTGTAGCAGAGATATTAATTCAACAAATTTGTTGAAAAAAGGTGCACTTTTTATGATTTTAATATAAAGTACTATATATCAATTATCTTCAAAAGCACTCTGCAAAAAGATAAAAATTATTAATTGTGATCGTCATGTATTTGAGATATTAATTTATTCTATTTTTATCTAAACCAAATGAAAGAAGTTAAATGTCGTCAATTTTAATAAAAAGTACTAAGTATTAATCACATTAATATGCACTCTACAAAAAGATAAAAATTATTAATTCTGGTCGCTTTCTATCTGAGATAATTTTTGACATGTTTCTGTCTAAATTAGACGAAAGAAGTTAAATGCGTCTGATTTTAATAAAAAGTACTAGGTATCTAGTAACTTTATATGGAACCTCCAAAAAATAAAGTTTTATCAGAAATGGTGAGGTTGTAGATGAGATACAAGTTCAACAATTTTATTGAAAAAAGGTGCACTTTTTTGATTTTAATAAAAAGTACTAGGTATCTATTACCTTACATCATGCACTTAAAAAATGCAGTTGTTATTAATTCTTGACGCAGTACATTTGAGATATTAATAATTATTAAAATAATAGTGTTCTATTTATAGATTATTTTTTGTTATTCATTGTAGAAATAACATTTT
>NW_001861196.1:0-611 GCF_000209125.1 Entamoeba dispar SAW760
TAAGATATAAAATCAACAGACTAGGAATAATAATAAAAGTACATAGTCATATAATAATATAATAATATAAGAAAATATATGATAGTCATAGTCATAAGTAAGTAGGATAACGGTAGGTTCATATCAAGTAGGATACACCCGTTCCCATCCGAACACGGAAGTAAAGATGCTTAGAGCCTGATCAGTACCATTATGTTCACACAGATGGGAACGTCAGGTAATCTACCTTTTTGTTTTTATATAGAGAGTTTTTTTTTAAATAAAGGAATAAAGGAATAAAGGAATATAGAAATATAGAAATATAGAAATAAAGGAATATAGAAATAAATACATACATAGATATATAAATAAAGATATATATAAATAAATAAATAAAGAAATATATATATATATATAAATAAAGAAATATATATATAATAGAATATAAAGGTTATAGAAGTTGAAAGGGATTAAAGTAAAGTAATCTAGTCAATAAAAAGACGAGCTTGGCAGGGATCGAACCTGCAATCCCCAGATTCGTAGTCTGATGCGTTTCCATTGCGCCACAAGCCCTATAACATTCATAAAATACTGGGAAGATAAAAAAAGGGATATATAAGTTATATAAATGT
>NW_001861195.1:0-812 GCF_000209125.1 Entamoeba dispar SAW760
ATACTGTAAATATTCCAAATTCACTTCAACCAAAATGTGATGGAAGAAAGAATATTAACAAAATTAAAGCTAAAATATCTTGGTTACAAGTTGAAGGAGAAAACGTTGTTGAATTTTGGAAATATTGGATGGACTCTACTCCTCAATCAGATGCTCTTGAAGTTGGTCAATCAATTCAATTTATGCTTGTTGTATCAGGAAATACTGAAAAATTAAGTTGGAGAGTATTTGGACCTCAAGGTGCTTTAATTCAAAATATGGTAGATTTCTTTTGGAATGTTGGTGCACCTGATGAGGAAATTGATCATTTAAATAATTTAGGATGTCAAATTAATCCATCTGAAATTGGTTCTTGGATTGATATGAGTGTAATGAATGGTATGGATGGAGGATGGTTCTTTAAAGGTGATTTAGTTTGTGATGTTATTAGAGACACTGCTGATAAATGTGAATATGCTGAACGACTTATTACATGGGCTAAAGAACATGGATTAAATTATCTTTGTCAAATGGGAAGAGATATGGGAGCAACACCACCTAGACAATCAGAATTTAGATTTAAATTGGATGGTGTTATTTCATCAAGAATGGATAAAGTACATTCTGCATTTACTACATTTGGATTCCCACCAATACCTGTTAACGTTGTAGAAATATTAACCAATTTACCTCCAGTTTATACATATTTCTATTTATGTGTCATAGTTAGTTCAGAAGGATTTGTTAAGTTTGTTATTATTTATTTCTTATTTTATTAATTATATTAATTATTATTAGAATAAGTGTATTAGTTCCAGCACCTAAACAAGATG
>NW_001861194.1:0-1029 GCF_000209125.1 Entamoeba dispar SAW760
TTCTTTATTTATGTATAATAACTATCTATGTATATTATACACTTCCACTTATACACCTATACACCTATACACCTAACACCTATACACCTAACACCTATACACCTAACACCTATACACCTAACACCTATACACCTATGCTTATGTTAAAAACAACGACAACGGCAGGATTCGAACCTACGCCTCCAGAGGAGAAGTGATTTCTAGTCACACGCCTTAGACCACTCGGCCACGTTGTCTTTTAGTGTGCTTATATTATGTTTGAATTTTTAAATATCCTATTAACTTATATATTCTTTACGACTATTATTAACTTTATTATATATATATTAACTTTCCTACTTATATTACTTATATTGCTTATATTACTTATATTCACTATATTATATCTTTTCTTTTTATATTCTTCCCTTCTATATCTATATATATTATCTATATGTACCTACCTACCTACTACAACTTACTTCCTTCCTTCTTATTATTTATATAATATATTATCTATATGTACCTACCTACTACATACATACATACATACTTACTTACTTATTTTTATATTTATACACCCTCTATTCTTCTATCAGTTGCCTTCCTAGCTCAGTCGGTAGAGCGTGCGGCTTTTAACCGTAAGGTCGTGGGTTCGAGCCCCACGGGGGGCGTTTTTTATTCTATGTACGACAATATATATTATGTATTTATATTATTATTCTTAATTATTTTATATTTCTTACCTTATTATATTCTTATATATTTCTCTTATTATGTTCACCTGTATTTTTTTATATTTTTACCTTTATACTTTTATATCATATTATCATATTATCTTTATATGTATTATACCTTTATTCTTATATACTTATATACTTATATACTTATATACTTATATACTTTTATACTTTTTTATATCACTATATTATTATATTATTATCTCTTTATAACTTTATATGACTATATGACTATATGACTATTCCACTATTATGTATATCTACCACTAACCTTCCTGAGATGCTGTGTATCTGTTAAATGTGTTCGTTT
>NW_001861193.1:0-808 GCF_000209125.1 Entamoeba dispar SAW760
CACTTGATATATCATTATCTACTTTATTTATATCACTAACTATATCCTTTTGACCTTTTACTACTTTATAAACCTTTCTTAGTGTATCTATATACCTTTGACCTTTTACCAGTTTATAAAGGTTTCATGGTGTAGTTGGTTATCACATCATCTTGACGTGGTGAGGGTCCCCGGATCGAACCCGGGTGAAACCATTTTATACTTAAACTACTTCTTTAAACTTATTATATATATTTATTATGTATATCATCACTTTATATATCATATATTTCTTATTTATATATATATTTATATTTATACATCTATGTTTATATAAAACAAAAACTATACCTATAACTATAACTATAACTATAACTATATTCTTATCCTTTATATATGTTTATATATATATATATATGTATATGTTTATTTCTTTATTTGTATATATGTATATATGTATATATTATCTACTTCTTTATATGTTTATATGTTATTATGTTTATATGTTATTATGTTTATATGTTATTATGTTATTATGTTATTATATATATGTTATTATGTTATTATGTTATTATATATATGTTTATGTTATCTACTTCTTTATATATGTTTATGTTTATGTTTATTCTTTCCCCTTTTTATATTTCTATTATTTATTTATATACTTTCACTTTCTTATATACTCCCTTTTTACTTTTTACTTCCTTCTTTAACTTGTAAGCTTCCTTAGCTCAGCTGGTAGCAGCGTTAGACTGAAGTTCTAAAGGTCGTTGGTTCGAACCCGACGGAAGCATACGCTTTTTAGACTTTATATTACTTATTATATCCT
>NW_001861192.1:0-949 GCF_000209125.1 Entamoeba dispar SAW760
ATAAAGGATAAAGTATAAAAAGAATATAGTAATATAGTAATAAAGGAATAAAGTATAAAAGGAATAAAGTATAAAAGGAATAAAGTATAAAAGGAATAAAGTATAAAAGGAATATAGTAATAAAGGAATATAATAATAAAGGATATAAGTATAAGTATAAGTATAAGTCATGAATATAAAATAGAATATAGAATATAAAGGATATAATATATAATATATAAAGTAGAATATATACATATAATATATATAATAAATATAATAATATATAATATATAATATATAAGGGAAGTACATAAAAAGAATATAGTATAGATTAAATATAGATGAAGGGGGCTTAGCTCAGTGGCAGAGCAGCTGACTCCAGATCAGCCGGTCAGTGGTTCAATCCCTCTAGCCCTCACTTTTTATACATATAGTATCCATAAAGTATAGATAAAGTAAGATATAGTATATCTAGTGTATAAGTAGAGGATACATATAGTAAGATAGTAAGATAGTATGATAGTATGATAGTATGATAGTATGATAGTATGATAGTAAGATAATAAGAAAGTATGGCATCTATAGTCATATATAGAACAATAAATAGTCATATAAACACTGGAAAGTGATATAAAAGATATAAAAGGATATAAGATATAAAATAAATAAAATATATATATATAACATATAAAAAAAATAAAGAAGTAAGTTTAAGTTATAAAAGGTTATATAAAAGAGTGAATAAGTTAGTCGGAATAGTTAAAGAATAGAATAGTATAGTCATATAAACATATAAACATATAAACATATAATAATATATAGATAATATAAATAGAAAGAAATATATATAATATAAACATAATATGTAAACAGATTATATGATAAAGTAGTTATAGTAAGCTCTCATAGCTCAGTCGGTAGAGC
This sequence comes from Entamoeba dispar SAW760, assembly GCF_000209125.1. Lineage (NCBI taxonomy): Eukaryota > Evosea > Mastigamoebida > Endamoebidae > Entamoeba > Entamoeba dispar. Next base: position 907 of record NW_001861192.1, read on the forward strand.
ATGGTGCTAATAACGCCAGGGTCGCAGGTTCGAAACCTGCTGA
>NW_001861191.1:0-920 GCF_000209125.1 Entamoeba dispar SAW760
TGGTAAGCAGGACTGGCGATGCGGGATGAACCGAACGTCGAGATAAAGTGCCAAAAAGAAACATAACGAGTACCACAAAAGGTATTCATTCATATTGACAATAGGACGGTGGCCATGGAAGTCGGAAACCGCTAAGGAATGTGTAACAACTCACCTATCGAATGAATGAGTCCTGAAAATGGATGGCATTATAATTTCTTAACTGATACTCGACCGTTAAAATGAAGACATTTTAACGAGTAAGGAAACGAAATGGCGTAAGGACAACAAAAGTAGTAAAGATTTAAAGTAATTTAGATTGAAACTGTCCTTAGTGCAGATCTTGGTGGTAGTAGCAAATACTAAGAAGAGGAAAAAAACATCTTAGAACTGAAGAGGAGAAAGGTTCCTAAACAACATTACTTGGATTAGGGTGAATCGATCCTAAATTACAGATGGAAATCCTTAAGAAATATATAAGTGACATATAGTCAATATAAGGATTGAAAGGGAATAAGATTAATAGTTCTTAATCAAGAGAATTAATGATTAAATCTTAGAAATAAGATTAAATCGAATAAAATGGTAACATATCATGAACTTTAAAATGGAGTGTGAAAATCTACGGAAGAGTTCTCTTTTCTTCTTAACAAAAGTAAACTCCACTGAAATGAATCAATCAGAGAAGTGGAATTTATTGGCTTTGTAAGAAATTCAACATATGATTGAATTGTGGTATTTTTGCAGTCTTCATAAAAATTAAAGGGAATCTTAGCATAAAGCTAATTAAAGAATTCTTTTGCTCGTACTAATAACCGCAACAGGTCTCCAAGAAGCAAAATCTTTAGTTAAATAGAATAACGCAGTAAGGAAGTCGGCAACATAGCTCTGTAAGTAGCAAGAAAGAGTAGCTCTGGTGATTCCTTGTAAAGGATAAATCG
>NW_001861190.1:0-843 GCF_000209125.1 Entamoeba dispar SAW760
CATTCATAAAATACTGGGAAGATAAAAAAGGGATATATAAGTTATATAAATGTTATAAGTTATATAAATGTTATAAGTTATATAAATGATATAAGTTATATAAATGATATAAGTTATATAAATGATATAGATATGATATAGATATAGATATAGATATGATATATAAAAGACATAAGAAAGATAAGATATAAAATAAACAGACTAGGAATAATAATAAAAGTACATAGTCATATAATAATATAATAATATAAGAAAATATATGATAGTCATAGTCATAAGTAAGTAGGATAACGGTAGGTTCATATCAAGTAGGATACACCCGTTCCCATCCGAACACGGAAGTAAAGATGCTTAGAGCCTGATCAGTACCATTATGTTCACACAGATGGGAACGTCAGGTAATCTACCTTTTTGTTTTTATATAGAGAGTTTTTTTTTAAATAAAGGAATAAAGGAATAAAGGAATATAGAAATATAGAAATATAGAAATAAAGGAATATAGAAATAAATACATACATAGATATATAAATAAAGATATATATAACTAAATAAATAAAGAAATATATATATATATATAAATAAAGAAATATATATATAATAGAATATAAAGGTTATAGAAGTTGAAAGGGATTAAAGTAAAGTAATCTAGTCAATAAAAAGACGAGCTTGGCAGGGATCGAACCTGCAATCCCCAGATTCGTAGTCTGATGCGTTTCCATTGCGCCACAAGCCCTATAACATTCATAAAATACTGGGAAGATAAAAAAAGGGATATATAAGTTATATAAATGTTATAAGTTATATAAATGTTATAAGTTATATAAATGATATAAGTTATATAAA
>NW_001861189.1:0-872 GCF_000209125.1 Entamoeba dispar SAW760
CTGACACTTTTCCTTATAATTTTTATACTTTCGTTGACATTTTTTGAGATATTAATAACTAATTGATAATATTAATAACCATAAAATAAAATATGACAAAAATTCTGTTAAAAAATTAAAATAATTATACTTTATTTTACCAATTTAATATTTAATGATAAAAAAGAAAGATAATTAATTATATTAAAATGTTAAAAATGAGTAAAAATTTAACCATAAAATAAAATATGACAAAAATTCTGTTAAAAAATTAAAATAATTATACTTTATTTTACCAATTTAATGAAAAAACAGAAAAGATAATTAATTATATTAAAATGTTAAAAAAGAATAAAAGGAATAAAAAGAAATAAATTTAATAATTTTAATGAATATAGGATGAAAAAAAGAATTGATAATACATTTTAAAATAAGTTTTATATAAATTTAAATAGAAATTACGGTTAAGTCTCAGCAAATCGTTTCATTCAATACCCGAGAGTATTGATTAAGAAACTCTAAAGCTTACAACACCGATTTCTGATGCCATCGTCTATAAGCAACAGTTATGCTTTGAATTTTGTTAACTCAGTATTCACTACCCTTTTGATAGAGTAATACACGAGATAATAAATACAACGTATATAATTTTCAATTGTACTAAAGTAACAAGAAAAAGACAAAGTATTCATCTAGACGAAATTCTGGCTTGAGAGGCTTTCAGCCATTATTTCAACACGTGTTAGATTCTCAACACTATTTGATCAAATAATTGAATAATCCAGTGGCGTGACACAACGGTTCCTCTCGTACTGAGTTGTGCTACTATCTAAATACTTTGAAGATCTACCGAAACGGTAGGGTAAAACTAACCTGTCTCACGACGGTCTAAA
>NW_001861188.1:0-919 GCF_000209125.1 Entamoeba dispar SAW760
GAACGATATTGGATACCTAGTACTTTTTATTAAAATCAAAAAAGTGCACCTTTTTTCAATAAAATTGTTGAATTAATATCTCTGCTACAACCTCACCATTTCTGATAAAACTTTATTTTTTGGAGGATCCACAGAACGATATTGGATACCTAGTACTTTATATTAAAATCAAAAAAGTGCACCTTTTTTCAACAAATTTGTTGAATTAATATCTCTGCTACAACCTCACCATTTCTGATAAAACTTTATTTTTTGGAGGATCCACAGAACGATATTGGATACCTAGTACTTTATATTAAAATCATAAAAAGTGCACCTTTTTTCAATAAAATTGTTGAATTAATATCTCTGCTACAACCTCACCATTTCTGATAAAACTTTATTTTTTGGAGGATCCACAGAACGATATTGGATACCTAGTACTTTTTATTAAAATCAAAAAAGTGCACCTTTTTTCAACAAATTTGTTGAATTAATATCTCTGCTACAACCTCACCATTTCTGATAAAACTTTATTTTTTGGAGGATCCACAGAACGATATTGGATACCTAGTACTTTTTATTAAAATCAAAAAAGTGCACCTTTTTTCAATAAAATTGTTGAATTAATATCTCTGCTACAACCTCACCATTTCTGATAAAACTTTATTTTTTGGAGGATCCACAGAACGATATTGGATACCTAGTACTTTTTATTAAAATCATAAAAAGTGCACCTTTTTTCAATAAAATTGTTGAATTAATATCTCTGCTACAACCTCACCATTTCTGATAAAACTTTATTTTTTGGAGGATCCACAGAACGATATTGGATACCTAGTACTTTTTATTAAAATCAAAAAGTGCACCTTTTTTCAATAAATTGTTGAACTTGTATCTCATCTACACTCACATTTCTGATAAACTTTATTTTTGGAGT
>NW_001861187.1:0-874 GCF_000209125.1 Entamoeba dispar SAW760
ATTGCTCTGTTTTCTTTTAATGATTCCAGCATGGAATTGCTACAGAGATAGTCATCTTTTCTTTTGTCCTTTCGATAAACCAGATTGATTGATTAAAATCAGCTAGTTTTTCTTTTAATCCCTTTTTAATTCCACCTTCAGTCGTTAATTTCTCAAGAACTCTAGCATATACAATACGGTTATATGATTCAAGAAGCAAGTTTGGTGCCATTATTGTTCTCTGATTAATTAGTTCCTCAACGTTTTTGAGTTGTATTTTCTATTTTCAGTTCTATATAAAAACAAAATAAATTAAAAAAATTGAGATATAACAAAAAGAACAAAAGAAAACAATACAATTACTGTAATGAAGCAATAAGAGTTTGAACGATATTAATTAAAGAAGTGTACTTTTTAATTTCTAATTCTAATTCATTTGGAAGAATACTTTTTTGGGCGACAACAACTAAACAGCCCATTCTAACTTTTTGAATAATTAAACGATTTGTAGTGAATTCGATTACATTTAATTGACTATTTCCCATATTTTTAAGACTCATCATAGAGTCAATAAGTAAAACCATAGTTTTAATATTTGCTAACATTTCAAATCCACTTGTCTGTAAATCAATATCATTTGAAGAACGTTCATGGTCAAAAACTTCTGCAGAAAGAATACCTTGTTTTTTCTTAAAGTCTTGAAGAATAGTTTTAATACCTTTTCTAATTGCATTAACAATTGAAACATTAAAATTTTGAAAAATTGACATGTCTTGAAGTTGTTTAAAATCTTTTAATTTAATACTTTCTTCATCTTCTAATTGATATGAATTAATAAACTCTCTTAATACTGCTTCACTTACATAATGACCAACTTCTTCTCCATCTTTTTCTT
>NW_001861186.1:0-950 GCF_000209125.1 Entamoeba dispar SAW760
TATTTTATCTATACTGCGTCAAGAATTAATAATAACTATAACAATTACTAGTACACTAAAAGTTATTTGATATTTATTACTTTTTATAGAAAATGATTTAATTATCCATTTATTCATTAATCATTAAAATGAATTGTTAAAAATTATTTTATCTATACTGCGTCAAGAATTAATAATAACTATAACAATTACTAGTACACTAAAAGTTATTTGATATTTATTACTTTTTATAGAAAATGATTTAATTATCCATTTATTCAATTAGTAAAGTTAAAGACTATTTTAAATTAAAAAACTATATTATTTTATTATTTAAACTATTTCAATTCAAACATTAAAAAAATAAATAAAAAATCGTTCAATTAATCATTATAATATCATTAAATAAAAAGTTGTTTAGAATTCAATTCTGAACAACTTTTACCTTATAAATTTTTATACTTTCGTTGACATTTTTTGAGATATTAATAACTAATTGATAATATTAATAACCATAAAATAAAATATGACAAAAATTCTGTTAAAAAATTAAAATAATTATACTTTATTTTACCAATTTAATATTTAATGATAAAAAAGAAAGATAATTAATTATATTAAAATGTTAAAAATGAGTAAAAATTTAACCATAAAATAAAATATGACAAAAATTCTGTTAAAAAATTAAAATAATTATACTTTATTTTACCAATTTAATGAAAAAACAGAAAAGATAATTAATTATATTAAAATGTTAAAAAAGAATAAAAGGAATAAAAAGAAATAAATTTAATAATTTTAATGAATATAGGATGAAAAAAGAATTGATAATACATTTTAAAATAAGTTTTATATAAATTTAAATAGAAATTACGGTTAAGTCTCAGCAAATCGTTTCATTCAATACCCGAGAGTATTGATAAGAAACTCTAAAGCTACAACACCGATTTCTGATGCATCGTCTATAAGCA
>NW_001861185.1:0-1061 GCF_000209125.1 Entamoeba dispar SAW760
TAAAATAAGAACATAAATAATAGAAGTTATACACATAGGAACACTAAGAGATTTATATAACATAAATAATAAGCATACATACATACTCTACAAACACATATAGTCATATAGTCAAATAGTAATATAGTCAAATAGTAATATAGGAATATAGTAATATAGTCAAATAGGAATATAGTCATATAGTCAAATAGTAATATAGTAATATAGTGAAATAGGAATATAAACATATAAGATAATAAGGATATAGTATAGGATAGGTGTATAGTTGATAATAAGTAGTAGAAATAAGTAATATACATATAAGAAACATAGAGAGTATAAAGTTGGATAGGTATAGTTATAGGTATAGTTATAGTTATAGATATGGATGATAAAAAGGCGCCTCATGCAGGGCTCGAACCTGCGACCCTCAGCTTAGAAGGCTGATGCTCTTCCGACTGAGCTAACAAGGCCAATCGGTTATAGTAGAAATAGGTAAGGGATGATGATATTGAACACACTCATAATAACATAATAACATAATAACATAAGAACATAAGAACATAATAAAATAAGAACATAATAACATAATAACATAATAGGATAATAAAATAAGAACATAATAGCATGGATAATAAAATAAGAACATAATAACATAATAAAATAATAACATAATAAAATAATAACATAATAAAATAATAAAATAATAAAATAAGAACATAAATAATAGAAGTTATACACATAGGAACACTAAGAGATTTATATAACATAAATAATAAGCATACATACATACTCTACAAACACATATAGTCATATAGTCAAATAGTAATATAGTCAAATAGTAATATAGGAATATAGTAATATAGTCAAATAGGAATATAGTCATATAGTCAAATAGTAATATAGTAATATAGTGAAATAGGAATATAAACATATAAGATAATAAGGATATAGTATAGGGATAGGGTGTATAGTTGATAATAAGTAGTAGAAATAAGTAATATACATATAAGAAACATAGAGAGTATAAAGTTGGATAGGTATAGTTATAGGTATAGTTATAGTATAGATATGGATGATAA
>NW_001861184.1:0-539 GCF_000209125.1 Entamoeba dispar SAW760
TTCATTATTAATTTCATTATAATTTATTATTAATATTTAAATTATTTCATTATATTATTTAATTCTCTTATATTTCTTTATATTCTATATCTTTCATACTTATCATATTACTATATCATTAATTATATAATATTCTTGTGATTTCTTCTTTTAGTTATCTGTAAAATATATTTTTAATACACTCAACCTCATATATCTTATGTCCCATAACATGGTCTCTTACTGGACATCTATTAGTTGTAAAATGTTTATAGTGTACCTTCAAAATTCTTGTATTCTTAGAGTAAAAACAAAACATGTTAAAACATACAACTTTCTTTGATAACTTTTATTATACACTTATTTAATTTTATTAAGAAATTGGCACATTCGTTTGATTTGATTTAAAAAGTGTCTTCAAGAGCTGACTGTCTGTCATTTTCTTTGGTGTTCGTGAAACAAATAACTCTTATTTTAAACTGTTTCTTATTTCCTTCTCTTTTTATGAAGATTTTAATAAAACAAAAGTTACAGTGTTCATTATATGTTTGAAAATGGCT
>NW_001861183.1:0-953 GCF_000209125.1 Entamoeba dispar SAW760
ATAATTTTTATCTTTTTGTAGAGTGCATATTAATGTGATTAATACTTAGTACTTTTTATTAAAATTGACGACATTTAACTTCTTTCATTTGGTTTAGATAAAAATAGAATAAATTAATATCTCAAATACATGACGATCACAATTAATAATTTTTATCTTTTTGCAGAGTGCTTTTGAAGATAATTGATATATAGTACTTTATATTAAAATCATAAAAAGTGCACCTTTTTTCAACAAATTTGTTGAATTAATATCTCTGCTACAACCTCACCATTTCTGATAAAACTTTATTTTTTGGAGGATCCACAGAACGATATTGGATACCTAGTACTTTTTATTAAAATCAAAAAAGTGCACCTTTTTTCAATAAAATTGTTGAATTAATATCTCTGCTACAACCTCACCATTTCTGATAAAACTTTATTTTTTGGAGGATCCACAGAACGATATTGGATACCTAGTACTTTATATTAAAATCAAAAAAGTGCACCTTTTTTCAACAAATTTGTTGAATTAATATCTCTGCTACAACCTCACCATTTCTGATAAAACTTTATTTTTTGGAGGATCCACAGAACGATATTGGATACCTAGTACTTTATATTAAAATCATAAAAAGTGCACCTTTTTTCAATAAAATTGTTGAATTAATATCTCTGCTACAACCTCACCATTTCTGATAAAACTTTATTTTTTGGAGGATCCACAGAACGATATTGGATACCTAGTACTTTTTATTAAAATCAAAAAAGTGCACCTTTTTTCAACAAATTTGTTGAATTAATATCTCTGCTACAACCTCACCATTTCTGATAAAACTTTATTTTTTGGAGGATCCACAGAACGATATTGGATACCTAGTACTTTTATTAAATCAAAAAGTGCACCTTTTTCATAAAATGTGATTATATCTCTGCTACACCTCACATTCTGATAAACTTATTTTTGAGATC
>NW_001861182.1:0-1041 GCF_000209125.1 Entamoeba dispar SAW760
TATATCTATATCATATCTATATCATTTATATAACTTATATCATTTATATAACTTATATCATTTATATAACTTATAACATTTATATAACTTATAACATTTATATAACTTATATATCCCTTTTTTTATCTTCCCAGTATTTTATGAATGTTATAGGGCTTGTGGCGCAATGGAAACGCATCAGACTACGAATCTGGGGATTGCAGGTTCGATCCCTGCCAAGCTCGTCTTTTTATTGACTAGATTACTTTACTTTAATCCCTTTCAACTTCTATAACCTTTATATTCTATTATATATATATTTCTTTATTTATATATATATATATATTTCTTTATTTATTTATTTATATATATCTTTATTTATATATCTATGTATGTATTTATTTCTATATTCCTTTATTTCTATATTTCTATATTTCTATATTCCTTTATTCCTTTATTCCTTTATTTAAAAAAAAACTCTCTATATAAAAACAAAAAGGTAGATTACCTGACGTTCCCATCTGTGTGAACATAATGGTACTGATCAGGCTCTAAGCATCTTTACTTCCGTGTTCGGATGGGAACGGGTGTATCCTACTTGATATGAACCTACCGTTATCCTACTTACTTATGACTATGACTATCATATATTTTCTTATATTATTATATTATTATATGACTATGTACTTTTATTATTATTCCTAGTCTGTTTATTTTATATCTTATCTTTCTTATGTCTTTTATATATCATATCTATATCTATATCTATATCATATCTATATCATTTATATAACTTATATCATTTATATAACTTATATCATTTATATAACTTATAACATTTATATAACTTATAACATTTATATAACTTATATATCCCTTTTTTTATCTTCCCAGTATTTTATGAATGTTATAGGGCTTGTGGCGCAATGGAAACGCATCAGACTACGAATCTGGGGATTGCAGTTCGATCCCTGCCAAGCTCGTCTTTTATTGACTAGATTACTTTACTTTAATCCCTTTCAACTTCTATAACCTTTAATCATAAAAAAATATTTCTTTATT
>NW_001861181.1:0-929 GCF_000209125.1 Entamoeba dispar SAW760
TAGTAATAGTATAGTAATAGTAATAAATAGGAGTTTTATACTAATAGATAAGAATAGGTGTGAAAAGAAATAAATAAATATATATATATATATAAGGATGTATATAGGAAAGTACATAGACATAAATAATAATAAACATAAACATAAACATAAATATAAATATAAATATAATATAGAAGAACATAATAATAATAATAATAATAATAATAATATATAATATATAATATACATATAAAGAAATATAAACATATAGATATATACATAAGCATAGAGTAATAAAGTAAAAGATAATATAAGTCTAATAAGTAATATAAGTAATATAAATATAATAAGAATAAAGTCAAAGTCGCATATATACATGGTATAGTAATCCATTGTGGTGTAGTTGGTAACATACAAGCCTTTCACGTTTGTGCCCCGGGTTCGATTCCCGGCGATGGAATTTTTTAGCATTAATATAAAGTATAAGTAGTAATAATATAAAGTATAAGTAGTAATAATATAAAGTATAAGTAGTAATAATATAAAGTATAAGTAGTAATAATATAAAGTATAAGTAGTAATAATATAAAGTAAAGGTAGTAATAATATAAAGTAGATAAAGTATAGGTAATAATAAATAGATAGTAATAAGAAAATAATAAATGAGGAAGTATATAAAGAATATAAATATAAACATATATACATATATACATATATACATATATACATATATACATAATAACATAATAACATAATAACATAATAACATAATAACATAATAACATAATAACATATATAGTCATATAGTATAATAGTCATATATAGAATAACATAAGATGATAGGATTAATAAGAATAAAGATATCGATACCGACCATAGCTCAGTTGGTAGAGCGGAGGACTGTAGTTGTAGAATAGAATTCCTTAGTCACTGGTTCGAATCCCGTT
>NW_001861180.1:0-856 GCF_000209125.1 Entamoeba dispar SAW760
TATATATATTCCAACTTTTTATATTTATTTATTTCAACTTTTTATATATATATTACACCTTTTTTTTATATTATATATACCTCCATCCTTGGAAGGCCTCTTAGCATAGATGGCAGTGCGTTCCCCTAGTAAGGGAAAGGTCGTGGGTTCGATTCCCGCAGAGGCCTTACACTTTTTATGCCTCCTATAATCTATATGTTTACTTATATCTTATATCTTATATCTTATATCTTACATCTTACATCTTACATCTTAGTTCTTATCTTTATATCTATATATACATCTAGATACTTTTCTATTCTTATTTCTAGATCCTTTTCTATCTATATATTCATATATGTGTAAATGTTTAGATATCTATAACCTTTTATGTTCTATTATTCTTACTCTATCTTTATCCTATATAGACTTTCTATTTTATCTTTATATTATTCCTATAGTGTTACCCTATTCTATTCTTATATTCTTATAGAGTTATACCTTTATATGACTATATGACTATAGTGTTATAGTGTTATACCTTTATACCTTTATACTATTCTATTCCTCTTATACCTTTATACCTATATAGAGTTATACCTTTATACCTTTATACCTTTATACCTTTATAGTGTTTTTATTCTTTGATTTTATTATATGACAACCAGCAAGAGTGGCCGAGTGGTCCAAGGCGGCAGTTTAAGGTACTGTTCTCTTCGGAGGCGTGGGTTCGAACCCCACCTCTTGCATTTTACTATATTCTATCTTTATGTACCCTTTTATATCTATATATATGTCACTTATCACTTTATAACTTATGTTATATATTAAACTTTATCATTTCTACTTTTCTACTTTTCTACTTTATCCTTTATAT
>NW_001861179.1:0-962 GCF_000209125.1 Entamoeba dispar SAW760
TTACTAGTACACTAAAAGTTATTTGATATTTATTACTTTTTATAGAAAATGATTTAATTATCAATAATTAATAAATTATGTTAGAATGAATTGTTAAAAATTATTTTATCTATACTGCGTCAAGAATTAATAATAACTATAACAATTACTAGTACACTAAAAGTTATTTGATATTTATTACTTTTTATAGAAAATGATTTAATTATCCATTTATTCATTAATCATTAAAATGAATTGTTAAAAATTATTTTATCTATACTGCGTCAAGAATTAATAATAACTATAACAATTACTAGTACACTAAAAGTTATTTGATATTTATTACTTTTTATAGAAAATGATTTAATTATCCATTTATTCATTAATCATTAAAATGAATTGTTAAAAATTATTTTATCTATACTGCGTCAAGAATTAATAATAACTATAACAATTACTAGTACACTAAAAGTTATTTGATATTTATTACTTTTTATAGAAAATGATTTAATTATCAATAATTAATAAATTATGTTAGAATGAATTGTTAAAAATTATTTTATCTATACTGCGTCAAGAATTAATAATAACTATAACAATTACTAGTACACTAAAAGTTATTTGATATTTATTACTTTTTATAGAAAATGATTTAATTATCAATAATTAATAAATTATGTTAGAATGAATTGTTAAAAATTATTTTATCTATACTGCGTCAAGAATTAATAATAACTATAACAATTACTAGTACACTAAAAGTTATTTGATATTTATTACTTTTTATAGAAAATGATTTAATTATCCATTTATTCATTAATCATTAAAATGAATTGTTAAAAATTATTTTATCTATACTGCGTCAAGAATTAATAATAACTATAACAATTACTAGTACACTAAAAGTTATTTGATATTTATTACTTTTTATAGAAATGATTTAATTATCAATAATTAATAAATTATGTTAGAATGAATTGTTA
>NW_001861178.1:0-940 GCF_000209125.1 Entamoeba dispar SAW760
AATACTAAGAAGAGGAAAAAAACATCTTAGAACTGAAGAGGAGAAAGGTTCCTAAACAACATTACTTGGATTAGGGTGAATCGATCCTAAATTACAGATGGAAATCCTTAAGAAATATATAAGTGACATATAGTCAATATAAGGATTGAAAGGGAATAAGATTAATAGTTCTTAATCAAGAGAATTAATGATTAAATCTTAGAAATAAGATTAAATCGAATAAAATGGTAACATATCATGAACTTTAAAATGGAGTGTGAAAATCTACGGAAGAGTTCTCTTTTCTTCTTAACAAAAGTAAACTCCACTGAAATGAATCAATCAGAGAAGTGGAATTTATTGGCTTTGTAAGAAATTCAACATATGATTGAATTGTGGTATTTTTGCAGTCTTCATAAAAATTAAAGGGAATCTTAGCATAAAGCTAATTAAAGAATTCTTTTGCTCGTACTAATAACCGCAACAGGTCTCCAAGAAGCAAAATCTTTAGTTAAATAGAATAACGCAGGTAAGGGAAGTCGGCAACATAGCTCTGTAAGTTAGCAAGAAAGAGTAGCTCTGGTGATTTCCTTGTAAAAGGATTAAAATCGAATCAGAACTTTAAAGGTTAGGGGAATCCGACTGTTTAATAAAAACATAGCATTCTGATAAATCTAAAAGGTTCATTACAGAATGTGATTTCTGCCCAGTGCTCTGAATGTCAAGGTAATGAAATTTACTTAAGCGCGGGTTAACGGCGGGAGTAACTATGACTCTCTTAAGGTAGCCAAATGCCTCGTCATCTAATTAGTGACGCGCATGAATGGATCACCGTGATTCCCACTGTCCCTATCTGCAATCTAGTGAAACCACAGTCAAGGGAACGGGCTTGATTGGAACGGCGGGGAAAGAAGACCTGTTGAGCTTGACTCTAATTTATCATGTGAAATCGATTTTTGGT
>NW_001861177.1:0-1000 GCF_000209125.1 Entamoeba dispar SAW760
TTTTGGCCATTCAAAAAAAAAATGAAAAATCTAAAAACAAAAAGAGAGAAAAAATTGGAGAAAGTGAGGATGAAAATTGACCAAAAAATGTCTCATTTTTCACGAAATTCAAATATGTTAATCTAGGACCATCAGAGATGCAAAGATTTTAATTTCGTGAAAAATGACGAGGTTTTTGGCCATTCAAAAAAAAATGAAAAATCTAAAAACAAAAAGAGAGAAAAAATTGAGGATGAAAATTGACCAAAAAATGTCTCATTTTTCACGAAATTCAAGTATGTTAATCTACTACCCAGTGTGATACACATACTTGAATTTCGTGAAGAATTATGACATCTTGGTGGAAACCCATGTCAATAAAAAAAAGAGAAAAAAAATGAAGAATAGGGTTAATAGGGTTAAATAGAAAAGAGAAAAAAAATTAGAAAAAATAAAAAAATGGTGAAAAAAGAACTAAGAACTGAAATAATATCATTCTAAGGAGACATACAGGATGAACAACAAATTAAAAAATAAGAGAGACTAATATACTAAGAAATATTAAGAGACTATTAGACTAATATACTAAGAGAATATTAAAAGATTACTAAGAGACTACTAGACTAATACGCTAAGAGATATTAAGAGACTATTAGACTAATACATAGGTGAGAATGTTAATGTTTGTATTATTTAATTTATAACAATATACTAACCAAATAGATTATTAGACTAAGAGATTTAAAAGACTACTAGACTATTATAAGATATTAAAAGACTACTAGACTACACAAGATATTAAAAGACTATTAATGTTTGTATTATTTAAACACAAAGAGATTATTAATGTTTGTATTATTTAATTTATAATTCTATACTAACCAAATAGATGAATAACTATGTATAATATAATAGTTTTGGGTCTCAAAAAACCCACGAGAAACAAAACTATTTTTGAGTAGTATTTAATTTATGTTAAGCATTCTTAAAATAAATTATAAACCATATTACAGCTTCATAA
>NW_001861176.1:0-1040 GCF_000209125.1 Entamoeba dispar SAW760
CAGGAGTGGAGCCTGCGGCTTAATTTGACTCAACACCGGGAAAACTTACCAAGACCGAACAGTAGAAGGAATGACAGATTAAGAGTTCTTTCATGATTTATTGGGTAGTGGTGCATGGCCGTTCTTAGTTGGTGGAGTGATTTGTCAGGTTAATTCCGGTAACGAACGAGACTGAAACCTATTAATTAGTTTTCTGCCTATAAGACAGAAATGTTCGCAAGAACAGGTGCGTAAGTACCACTTCTTAAAGGGACACATTTCAATTGTCCTATTTTAATTGTTAGTTATCTAATTTCGATTAGAACTCTTTTAACGTGGGAAAAAGAAAAAGGAAGCATTCAGCAATAACAGGTCTGTGATGCCCTTAGACATCTTGGGCCGCACGCGCGCTACAATGGAGTTACTAGAGAGCATTTTATCATTTACACCTTATTTATTAGGCTATGTCTAATAGGTAGGGATAGTAAGTGGTGTACCGAGATTGAAATAGTTAAGGAAAACTCAAAAGAACGTACATGACAGGGATAAATGATTGGAATTATTTGTTTTGAACGAGGAATTCCTTGTAATATCGAGTCATTAACTCGAGATGAATACGTCCCTGCCCTTTGTACACACCGCCCGTCGCTCCTACCGATTGAATAAAGAGGTGAAATTCTAGGATTCTGTCTTATAGATAGAAAAATGGATTTAAATCTCCTTATTTAGAGGAAGGAGAAGTCGTAACAAGGTTTCCGTAGGTGAACCTGCGGAAGGATCATTAAAAGAAAAGAAATAATCTTTTAAAATAAAACAAGAAATTTATAGAATAAGATAATCTACAAAGAAAATAATAAAAGTAAGAATAAAAGGAATTAGAATATAAGAAGAAAGAAAAAGTATAATAAAATATTACTTTGGATAGTTTAGTTTCCTGTGCGATGAAGAACGCAATGAATTGCGATTAGTGATAGGAACAATAAAATGTGAATATCCAAACTTTGAATGCTTGAAAGTATACTTATGAACTTCAAGGTATATATGATATTTCATATCCAAAA
>NW_001861175.1:0-977 GCF_000209125.1 Entamoeba dispar SAW760
CTTCTATACCTTTATATTCTATTATATATATATTTCTTTATTTATATATATATATATATTTCTTTATTTATTTATTTATATATATCTTTATTTATATATCTATGTATGTATTTATTTCTATATTCCTTTATTTCTATATTTCTATATTTCTATATTCCTTTATTCCTTTATTCCTTTATTTAAAAAAAAACTCTCTATATAAAAACAAAAAGGTAGATTACCTGACGTTCCCATCTGTGTGAACATAATGGTACTGATCAGGCTCTAAGCATCTTTACTTCCGTGTTCGGATGGGAACGGGTGTATCCTACTTGATATGAACCTACCGTTATCCTACTTACTTATGACTATGACTATCATATATTTTCTTATATTATTATATTATTATATGACTATGTACTTTTATTATTATTCCTAGTCTGTTTATTTTATATCTTATCTTTCTTATGTCTTTTATATATCATATCTATATCTATATCTATATCATATCTATATCATTTATATAACTTATATCATTTATATAACTTATATCATTTATATAACTTATAACATTTATATAACTTATAACATTTATATAACTTATATATCCCTTTTTTTATCTTCCCAGTATTTTATGAATGTTATAGGGCTTGTGGCGCAATGGAAACGCATCAGACTACGAATCTGGGGATTGCAGGTTCGATCCCTGCCAAGCTCGTCTTTTTATTGACTAGATTACTTTACTTTAATCCCTTTCAACTTCTATAACCTTTATATTCTATTATATATATATTTCTTTATTTATATATATATATATATTTCTTTATTTATTTATTTATATATATCTTTATTTATATATCTATGTATGTATTTATTTCTATATTCCTTTATTTCTATATTTCTATATTTCTATATTCCTTTATTCCTTTATTCCTTTATTTAAAAAAAAACTCTCTATATAAAAACAAAAAGGTAGATTACCTGACGTTCCCATCTGT
>NW_001861174.1:0-796 GCF_000209125.1 Entamoeba dispar SAW760
GTTAAACAGTTAAAGAAATAAACATATACATATACATATAAAGTTGTGTACTAATATAAAATGGTTCCACCCGGGTTTGAACCGGGGACCCTCACTACGTAAAAGTGATGTGATAACCAACTACACCATGAAACCAACGAACATAATAGTCAGAAAGACTGAAAAGGGTCATATAGGATATATAATAAATATAATAAATATAATATATATAATATATATAATATATATAATAAATATGATAAATATGTTATAAGTATAGTGTATATATATAAAATAATAAGAATAAAGTAAAAATATATAGAATAGATAATATATAATATATAATAAGTTTAAATAGATAATATAAAAAACAAAAAGGTAGATTACCTGACGTTCCCATCTGTGTGAACATAATGGTACTGATCAGGCTCTAAGCATCTTTACTTCCGTGTTCGGATGGGAACGGGTGTATCCTACTTGATATGAACCTACCGATGAAAGAATAAGAAATAGACTAAAGAGGTATAATTATAAAAAGGTATAATTATAAAGAGGTATAATTATAAAAAGGTATAATTATAAAAAAAAGGTAAATAAGGGATATATAATAATAAAGTATAAAGTATAAAGTATAAAGTATAAGTAATATACATACATAGATACATAGATACATAGAAAGGTTTAGATAGATAGATATATAGTCGTAGAAGTAGAAGTAGAAGTATATATAATAATATAGATACATATATATATATATATATAAGATGATATGAATAAATAAAGATAAACAGTTAAACAGTTAAACAGTAAAGAAATA
>NW_001861173.1:0-1018 GCF_000209125.1 Entamoeba dispar SAW760
ATAAAGTAATAAGTAATAAGTATAAAAGTATAAAAATAGAAAGGTATAATAGGTATAATAGGTAATAATAGGTATAAAAAGGGAATAAAAAATATAAAAGATATAAAAGATATAAAAAATATAAAAGATATAAAAGTTGAAATATATATATTAAGTACATAAATAATAAATAGGAACACTAAGTCTAAAAAGATGCTCACACCAGGAATCGAACCTGGGTTATCAAAGCCACAATCTGATGTACTACCTCTGTACTATGTGAGCTTATATTAATAAGCAAAACATACAAACATATAGATACACATACATATACACATACATATACACATACATATACACATAGATACACATATAGAAATACACATAGATACACATATACATATACACATAGATACACATATACATATACACATAGATACACATATAGAAATACACATAGATACACTTATAAGTAAAGTACATAAGTAATATAATAAGGTAAAACTGTGAATAGAAATAATAGATAATAAATATAAAAGGAAGTAATGTATATATAGAAATATAAAGTAAGATATAGAAGAAATAAGATAGTAAGTTAGGCACATAATAGAGAAATATAATAAAAGGTGATATAGATAGTAAATAGTAGATAGTAGGTATAAGGTATAAGGTATAAAGTAATAAGTAATAAGTATAAAAGTATAAAAATAGAAAGGTATAATAGGTATAATAGGTAATAATAGGTATAAAAAGGGAATAAAAAATATAAAAGATATAAAAGATATAAAAAATATAAAAGATATAAAAGTTGAAATATATATATTAAGTACATAAATAATAAATAGGAACACTAAGTCTAAAAAGATGCTCACACCAGGAATCGAACCTGGGTTATCAAAGCCACAATCTGATGTACTACCTCTGTACTATGTGAGCTTATATTAATAAGCAAACATACAAACATATAGATACACATACATATACACATACTATACACATACTATACACATAGATACACTATAGAATACCCATAGATACA